>NC_084824.1:23475166-23710175 GCF_958449725.1 Rosa rugosa | reverse complement strand
CCCCGAGCCGAGCTGCAGCAGCGCCGTCCGCACTTTAGCGAAAGTGCGGACGTCCTCTTTGGAACGCCTCCGTATATATATATATATATATATATATATATTTACGTGAAATATATATGTGTTGGTGGATTTTGTTGATTGATGGAAACAATATGCATGAATGGTGCTTTTTATTGTTTTGTGTTGTGGCTTTTCGGAAAACAAATTATTGTGAAATGATAATTTCTATTATTTTGAAAAGCATTGAGATTTGTGTAACATTTGAGTCCTGTGCGACTTCTTTAATGTTTTATTCCGAGGCACTGAGAGGTCTGAGGAATTAAGGTCAAATTGTGACCTTAGGCAGTATATCGAGTAATCACGTCTTTGGCTGGACGAGTGGTTACGATTTTAGTTAGAGCTCTAGTCTGTATGCCAGTGTAATTCATGGGGTAACGAAACGAGGTTATATCTAACTCATGAGTTTGTGTTTTAAGGAATCAAGGAGTGAGTTGCTTTCCTTATTGACGATTTAGAAGAAATCAAAGTGTGAGTTGCTTTCTTTATTTTGTGTTGATAGAAATCAAGGAGTGAGTTGCTTTCTCTTGTTACGTTTTGAAAGGAATCAAAGAGTGAGTTGTTTTCCTTTATTACGTGTTCATAAGGAGATCAAGGTGTGAGTTGTTTCCTTAGTTTTGGGGTGAGTTGTTTAGTGGTTGTTTTGAGTTACTCATACAAGCTTTCATAAGCTTACCGGGTTTGTTGTGTGGCAACCGGTGCACTATTCAATGGTGTAGAGGTTAATCCTGCAAGTCAAGATAATTGTGGCTGAAGCTGAGGTAGCGTCTTTGTAGCTTTACGGTAGGAAGCCATTTTTGTGACTTTACCGTTGATAAAGACTTCCGTTGTGTAGTAAGCTTCAAGGAGCATTTACATTTTATTTTGTTGTGACAATTTAATTCGTAAACTTATGTAATATATGACTCTGTGGAGCGGGTCTGTATTGACATAGTGGGTTCAGGGCATTAGTATGTACTTGGTTTAAAAAGGAAAAAGTTTTCTAGGTATTTTGTATTGATGGCTGAACCATCATGCATGTATAATTATGGAATTATATGTCGATTTTTATTTGTGTTTTGTGTTAAAAATCAGGGGCGTGACAATAGCCACCTTAACAAGAACATTAGCAAAACCAATATGTCTATTAGCTGCGACTAGAGGTTGTCCGTCTTCATTACGGATAACAAATCCAATAGAAGCAACATTATTCTGGACAGAAGCATCGAAGTTTAACTTGACTTGGTTCGTATTAGGAGGTTGCCACTTAATGTGAAAATATTTCGAGATCTTTGGCTGGGAGCATTTGGGATTGGCTTTGGCATAGCTAGAGCTGAGTGTGAAAGCTTGAAAAAAACAGTTAACTGGTAAAAGTTGCAAATTTCTGAAAATAATTTTATTTCTACAATTCTAAATAGCCCAAGTGGTGTAAAATATGGTAGGGAGAGCATCAGCTGAGGATGGATCATTACTAATCTTATGAATCCAGTCTAGAAACGTATTATTCCAATACAAGCGGTTTGGGTAGGGGATAGATGACCAAACTTGACGAGCAAAGGGACAATGCATAAAAAGATGATCAATAGTCTCCATTGAATTCAAACAAAGAGGGCAACAGGAAGGAATATTATGATTAAATTGAGAGAGTAGATCCCGAGTTTTAAGTACATTTCTAATTAATTAAAGACCAAGCAAAAATCTTAACTTTAGGAGCAATATTTAACTTCCATAACTTGGATAAAATGGATATTCTAGAGTATGGAACAATCGACTGTGATTGAAGCACAGAAGCAGACTTAATGGAAAACTCACCTAAAGGAGAAGGTCCCCAAAACAAAAGTATCCAGGATAGAATGAATAGGAATAGGTATAGCTATAATATGTTGTGCTATATCATGAGGAAGAAGATTTTGAAGAGCCGAAATATCCCAAGTGTTATTAGTGATAAAATGTGCTACCGTAAGTTGCCAGTCCAATTGAGATCTCTGATCTTGTAGTAAAATAGTAAATAAAGAAAATGGAAAAACCCAATTGAAAGACCAAAACAAAATAGAATGACCATCTCCCACAATCCATCTAATGCCCTGAGAGAGTAAATCTCTGGCATCTAAGATACCTTTCCAAGCCAATGAATTAGAAGATTTTTTCTGTACAATAAAAAAATGATTATGTCGCAGATATTTCCTATGAACTTACTGAACCCACCAATTATGAGGCTGAGTTAAAATATTCCAATCCAATTTAGCTAAAGCCACTTTATTGAAGTGACTAGCTAGGTAGTCTAATTCCTAAACCGTCCTTAGCTTTAGGGAGACACGCTTGATTCCAATCAACCAGACCCTGAGACTTACCCAAAAAAAAAACTGCCTAAATTCCCTATCAATTCTGTCTGAAAGTGTCTTAGGACATTTACAGCAAGAAAGAATGTGGTTAGGCATCCTAGATAGGTTAGACTTTAATAAAGTTAACTTATCAGCTCGTGAGAAAGTATTCTTTTTCCAACCTACAAGCTTTTTCTGAATTTTAACAGTAAGATCATTAAGATTAAGTGGTTCCTTCCAACAAATGATGTTCTGAATTCCTAAATATCGACCAATAGAAGTGTTATGCTGAATACCCAAACAGCAAGCAATATCTCTTTTAACATGCAGATGCATCAATGTTATTTGAGAAATAAATTGTGGACTTATGATAATTGATTTGCTGGCCAGAAGCTTCAGAAAAGAGAGTTTAGGTGTTCAAAATATTTTTCGCCACAGTGTGTGAAGCTTTAGAAAAAATAAGACAATCATATGTGAACATAAGATTAGAAATTTTAAATCCAAGCGGAGAAGATAGAATACCAACCTGAATTCTAGATTTAAGAGTCAAATCATTTAGTTTCCTAATGAGAAACCCATGGCCAAAATAAATAAATAAAGTGAAAGTGGGTCACCCTCTAATACCATGGTTAGGCTTAAAAGAACCATGGGGTGAGCCATTGAGAAGAATAGAAAAAGAGACAGTGCTTAAACATTTCTGAATCAGACGAATCCAAGAATGAGAAAATCCAAAAGCTTTTAAACAAGCTAGTAAATAATCCCAATTGAGGAAAACGTAAGCCTTCTCCAAATCAATCTTAATAGCCATCGCACGAACTCTGCCTTTCTTCTTATTAAAAGATGAAAATAACTCATGGGCAATAAGGATATTATCATGAATAGACTTATCTGGTGCGAAAACTCCCTGATTATTAGAAATACATTTAGACAACAAAGGGCGAAGTCTAGTAATTATTATATTTGTAATAACTTTATAGGCCACATTGCAAAGGCTGATAGGTCTATAGTGATGTACAGTTTCTGGATTGTCTAGGGCTGGCATTTCTTATATCTATTGATCTGAACCGTTGATTATTAATGGTTTTATTTCATATTAAATTATAACCGTTTGATTAAACCTAAACTTTCCAAACCCTAAAAGGGGTAGAATTCAAAAACATTTTCCCTCAGCCCCTCGAACCGAGCCCTCTCTCTGAGACTCAAACCCTCTCCGCCTCTCGACAACTCGACCTCTCCTTCGAAGTTCGAACTATCCAAGAATCAAACCCAGAAAGTGGTAATTTGTTCATTCGAATCATGTCCTACGGTCGGTGAGCTTTCCGTTTGGTTAATTTTTGTTTCAATTTTAGTTAGAAGCTCTTGGATTCATTCGATTCATGTTCTAAATTGAGTAATTTGTAATGCTTTTGCTGTTTTGCATCTTGCTGCTGTTATTCTCAAGTGGAATCTGTCTCTTTCAAGTGGAATCGGTATCTGTGAGTTCTGAACCTGTGAGTTAGGTCTCTCAATTATGTGATCTTCTAGGTTTTCAGGTTTTGGTGATTAACTAATTTTGGGCTTTGTTATTTGTTTCAGTCTTTGCTTTTGGAGATTAGGTCCACCATTGCTTTTAGATATTTGGAAAGCTTATCAATATTATAGAGGTGAGGTCTAGTTTGTTACTTTGTTTGATTGTTTCTGTCATTCTGTGGTTGTTGATATAGAGCTCTTATTTTTGGTTGTAATGTTTCTGTGGTCTAGTTTGAATGTTTGATTAGGTTGTAATGTAATGTTTCTGTTGTCCAGTTTTAATGTAATGTTTGTGTTTGGCTCCAATTTTGTTGCAACTGGTCAACAGTCTCTTTTATGCGCGGGCGTGCCAGCACCGTCGGGTGCGGTCGTCGGGGGTGTCCCTTGACCTGACTTCTATCAAGCGATTGTAGACGAGGAGAGCACCAACCTTGTCGTGGGATTCTTTATGCCTCGTGGTGAGGACTTTGCTGAAGTTTCTTCTTGTTAACACAATCGATACTCAATATTGTAGATTGAGCAGAGCGACATCACCGGGAAGTATTGAGAACTTGCTAAAGCGTGACTTTAGCTTAGCTGGTTTGCGAGGGCGTTACCCTTGCTTGGCTGGTTCCGTAACCGTTGTGGTCGCGGTACTACAGTCGGCTCCTGAGGAGACTAGGACCGAAGCACTTTGACAGAGGGTTTGGTGGCACTGAAAGTCGGCTTCCGAGAAGACTAGGACTAGGAGTGTGATCACCGATAAGAGAAAGAGAAGGAGAGGAGTTGCTCTTAGAGAGGTTTGCTCTAGAGAGAACTTAGATCATCTTAGAGATGTTTTGATGTATGAATTGGTCTTTTGTGGTGTTTTTGGTCGTGGTACTACAATCGGTTCCCAAGGAGACTAGGACCAAAGTACGTTGACAGAGGATTTGGTGGCACTAATAGTCGGCTCCAAAGGAGACTAGGACTTAGAGTGTGATCACCGATAAGAGAAGGAGAAAGAGAGGAGTTGCTCTTAGAGAGGTTTGCTCTAGAGAGAACTTAGATCATCTTAGAGATGTTTTGATGTATGAATTGGTGAATTGTTCTATGTTGTAGCCTCTATTTATAGGCTACCAAGCAACACTATTTGGCCTTAAACAACTCATAATGGGTTAGGTTTTAGCACTTAAACATTAATGGAATGTTAGGTTTGAATACTTAAACACTTAATGGAATTTGTTAGGTTTAAGTCATTTTCTGCTCCCTTATCCCTCAATTTTTATCTCCACTAAGAACTCAGATTCAACCTTCGATTTCTTCATATGAAATGATCCACCATGAATGTAGATTATTGTGGTAAAATTTCAGAATTTATATCCATGTGGTTGGGCCGGAAATGCTGCTGGACCTCTTACAGGTCCAGTTTCCAAGTTTTGCTTCTGCAGAAAATTGAACTGTTTGTTTGAAGGTTTTCCACTCCGAACGAGCTTTGGCACTCTTCATAAGAAACGATCAATGGGATGTCTAGAATTAGTCTGGAAAGTTTCAACTCATTTGGAGTTCGGATGGTTAGTCCGCCATCCCTCATTTCTTGTCTAGCTCGCTTTCTCCTAGCCGAAGTAGGAAAATGTGCTAAAGTTGATTTTTCATTTCCATGTTTGGTAGGCCTTATTTAGCCTCTTAATAATATATTTTTGAAATTATCGAAAATATATATGTGAGCCACTGATATTGGCTCAATTTCTCCAAGACACGCTTTGTCAAACCAAAATGCTCATTTTGGGTCCAAACAGTTTGATTAGGTTGTAATGTAATGTTTCTGTGGTCCAGTTTTAATCTGTAATGTTTGATAATATTAATCAGGCATTTTCAAACTTAACACTTCATGCTTCCATCATCATTCATCGAAGGTTAGTCAAACTAAGGAAACTTCCTTGGTTTTGATTCTATTTATCTTTGCATCTTGCTGTTGTGAATTCTGTAATAAGAAATCAGTCAATCATGAGTCTTTTTTTTTTTGTTCCAATTTGTTCTTTTTTTTATTTGTGTCTCCTACTCTATTTTTTTTTGTTTCAATCTGAAGCATTGAAGGCTTCAAGCTCGAGCAAAATAAGAGCATTGGAGCAAACGTTTGGAGCAACTGAGCAAGAGGTCAGTTTATGTACCAAACTATGGAAGGATGTTATATGTTGTATATGCTAGTGCTAAGAATTAGACAATTAGTTTGATGCTCTAAGAATGTTTAAATGTTGGGTTATATGCTAGTGAAGTGTTTTTTTTACCTTTTTATTGAATTAATGAAGTTTTAAAAAGGGTTGCTACTTCAATGAAGACCAAGTTCAACAAATATTGGGGAAGCTTCGAATCGGTGAACAAGATAATCATGATAGCTAATGTTCTTGACCCAAGATACAAGTTGCAGTGGGCAAAAGTAGCTATGGAAAAGGTCAATACAAGCTATGAGACGATTAACTCAATTCAAGGGGAGTTGAAGAAAATATTGCTAAATATGTATAATGAATATAAGGGCAGTGAGGGCAGTAACCAAACTGAACCTATGGGAGAAGATTTTGGATTGGAAGGGGATGACTTGGAGAACCTTGATGAAGTTAGCAGGCAAATAGCAAGGGAGAGGATACAGAGCAATCCCAATGCATAAGAAATGAAGTTCATCAATATGTCAGCCTCTTTGCAAAGAATTTTGAAATTCACAAGTGGTGGAAGGGCAATGAGCAAACCTATCCAATCCTACCAAAGCTAGCAAAGGATATTTGTGCTATTCCATGCTCAACAGTGGCTTCGGAGAATGCATTTAGTTTAGGATCAAGAATGGTGGCCCCCAAACTTCTACAAAGATCCCACTGAAGATGACCTTGAGATGTACGACACTTTGGAGGAACTTGAGAGGGGTAATCTACTAAAAGTACATATTTTCTTATTCGTAAATGAATAATCATAATATTGTTATTAACCTCTTTTTTGTTCTTTTGCAGAAAACGCTTTTAATCAAGGAATTGATGCATCAATGAACAGTACCAGTTCTGTTCAAACTGATGCCTAGCAGCCTAGATGTGTTTTAAGGTATGCAGTTGTCTAATTCCATCTCTAACAAGCTTGTTTTAATTATTCTATGTTTGTGAAGTTAAAACAGTTGTTTGACTTGTTTCAAACCTAATGAATTATAGGTGATGTAGTCTTCTCTTAAGTGTTATTAGATTTTTGGTTCATTACTGAGCTTCATTGACACCAAACAAATTTGATATGTATGATTGGCAGAATTGCAGATTGGCAGAATTGGCAGCATTGTATATCGTCTACTTTTTTTCAACTGCTACTGTCTATTTGTTATTTTGTTTAATTTCCTTGTTTCTTCATATGAACTTTTAGTTTAGTTATTCAGTTATTGTATATTTTGTATGAACTTTCAGTTCAGTCATTCATTTTATGAACTATGAATCATTGAATTGGAATTTCTGAATTTGTATGAAGTATGAACAATTAAGTGATGAAATGAAGTTGATGAATCATGAATGAGGGTTATTTACTTATTTTTCTGATTTTTTTCATTTACTTATTGGTCTGGGCTTTTTTAAATTACAGATTGGGTCGTATTGAAATTTTGGCCAAATCATAAACTCGGTTGGAGGCCAACCAACCGATACCAACCAAGTCTCTCGGTATACCGACTTCGGTAGCCGGTAATGATTCTCCATTTTATGTACCAAACTAGTTCAGTACGGTACGTGGTTTTGGGCCTGCGACTCTGGTACCGAATTGACCCAGCCCTAGCCGATTATCCGACTTTATTATCTTTTGTTTTACTTCTTCTAGTATTTGACAAAAAAATAAAATAAATAAATAAATAAACTTTTAGTATTTTCTCTCCTAAATACCAATTTTTTTTATTTTTTTTATTTTTGGTGCCAGACCAAAAATAAAAAACAAAAAACTAGTGACTAGTGACTAGTGAGTGAGGACGTCTGGGCAAAACAAAAAGAGACTATTCCAACTTTCAGGGTTTAAGAGGTTTTCCCACAAAACCATCATCACCTGGTAGCGAATGATGAGTCGCACTCTTCGTTCCAAGACGCTTCCTTTGCTCTTCCGCAACCCCAAAGGTACTCTCTCTCTCTCTCTCTCTCATACACTCTGCTGCGCTCTAAGCACTGTAAAATGAATGTGTGCAGTGAACCCATGTGAACTCTGGGCAGTTCCATTCCAAGCCCTTTTCTCCACACACGTTGTTGGTGAAAAACCAGTTCTCGTAAGCCACTTTACTCACTCTTCCCATCATTTTCAATTTGGACTCTTCACTTTGTGCAATTCAAGATAATTGGTAAAAAGCTTATGAATTTAATTGGGCAGGTTCGTGATTTCATTCATTCTGCACTATATGACCCTCGACATGGTTATTTCGCTCAAAGATCGAGGTCGGTTGGTGTGCTTCAGAAAGCCATTAAGTTCAATCAGATTGAGGGTATCTAGCTCAAACTTTGATATTCTGTGTTGATTTTTATATGGGTTTGATAATTCTGTAGAAGTTTGGGTGGTTTTGGCTCTGTTTTTGTGATTATGCATTAACCATACTGGAACAATGACATTGGGAAGATTGAACGTATCGTCTAGGATGCATTGGCTGTCATATGGTGTATTGTTTCTTCTCAGGGTAGAACGTATCTGCTAATATAGAACGACATAGAGATTTCTTTGTTGTCTAACCTTTTCGACTCATCTTGTCAACTAGCTTGTTTGACAATTTAGCTGAATTGTTAAAGTGAATTTCTTTATTTTCATACCAGTCATCTTTTCTTCGGCCTAACTATCAAATGAACAGCATTCCACTATTCTTCTTCCTTAAAAAGTTTATCCAAGTAATCTCTCAGCAGAGTTGAACTATATATATATGGCGGTTCTATTGTTCTTCTCCACTTTTGTGTAAACACAAAACTTGTAGCATTTTTTCTTCTCTTGGTTGAGTTGGATATGTTATGAAGAAATACTTTCCATTTTTGTACTTAATGCAATATGAAGTACTTCTTTTCTATGCATTGCGGATATTATGATTAATTTCTTATTTAATTAGTTATGATGGTCATTTTGGTAGATATTTCTATTATTGATACATCATTGGCACTTTTTAAGGACATCAGTATAAATAGCCTATGTCTGCAAAGAATATAAAGCTTAGATTTTTGAGAATTAGGATCAATTACTTATAGGCCAACTATTAATAAAGTGGCCACCATTATGCTGGCTTGCAATTTGTGGAAGGGGATGTATACTGACTTTATATATTATAGGCAGGAAAGCTTACATGAAATACTTGGATAAAATATACAAGGGAAGTGAGATATCGTGGTTTACTCCTGTGGAACTTTTTAAGGTTCTCTCTCTCTCTCTCACATCTATTTTCTGGTATAAAGAAAAATCAAATTCTAAGATCCAGAGAGAAATCATTGTTGAAAAGGCTTCATTTATGTTCTCACAGGAGAAGAAGATAATCTCTTGTAGAAAATATTAGTTTCCAAGCATTTACCAAAAAGTCAAAAACTTATCTTTTTTTCTTCAAGTTAAACATTTCAATAATTGTCAAAGCAGTCGTTCATATCTGGTTGCAAAACCTTCAATTATATGTTATACATGTCTTTTCTCCATCGAGCCATATAGTAAAAAATGTTTGGAGATTCTCTAAATATGATGTTAGGATGAACTTAGAGGATGACTTTATAAATTTACCTGGTCTTGAAGTTTATGAATGATGGTAATTTCTCATTTCATGCTTTTGCAAGCTCAAAAATTTAACATTATAAACTTTTCTTCCTTGCAGCCTTGGTATGCCCACGGGATAGCTGAAGCCATAATGCGTACTGCTAACCTTTCAGTTCCCCTCAAGGTAAGATTCCTCTTTTTGAGTATCTGCTAGTGGACATTTCACTATTAAATGTGGCAATTTGCTTATGCTGTTGGTGTGAATGCTTATTGCTCCTAGTGCAGGTCTAGTGCAGATTTGAAATCTTATTCAATTTACATATTTAGTTTTTTTTTTTGGTATGTAATTTAAGAGAAAACTTTTTCATCTGTTACACCTTGGCATTCATCTGTTTGTGTCTGATTAAAAATTTAAAGTAATCAGTGCATGCCTACGTTTGTTGATATGTCAAAAAATAAAACCCAAGTTTTAACATTTTATGGATGCTTTTCCTGAGGGTCCAGTTTTTCCTCTCACCAAACAGAATTGTCAATTTACATTGCAAACAGCATAATATTCCTGTGGTTTAAGTAGTAGCTAAAATATCTTTATACTAGCCGAGTCTTGTACCGGAGATTTGTAACTAAGCAGTGCATTAAGGTGATTGGTGGGTGAGTGAATCTTTGCTCAATGGGGTGTGGTTGTCTTAGTTTGTTCACTTCAGTGAAGGCACTAAGCACACACCTGAACCTCGGGTTATATTTTTGCCCCACACAATAAGGATGGGTAGTGAACCACAAAATATCCTTATACTATGCACTTTCTCTTTATTCTTGAAACTGAATGTACTTTTTCTGTTTTCCTTGTAAGATATGTACCCGTTTTATGTCTCATTTCTAAAGTCTTCACTCCGTGACTTTCAATTTGGAAACCATAGTTGACTGACTAGTGATTACTACAATCGATTGGCAAGACCTCAGATGACAAAAAAAAAAAAGGAACGCTATTTGAGGCTATATACTCACCCTACTGCCAAAACTCAATATAAAGATATGTCAACTTAATTGTGCAAGGTTTTTTGTCCTCAAGCTGACGATATGAGTCAATATGGTTTCCAATGTAATGACGGTTTACAAATCAGGTTGGAGCACTTAATTGCACTCAATACAATTCTATCTTTATATTGAGTCTCCATACAGACTTTAGTATATAGATGCCAAGATGAAGTCCCTTCAGTTTTGCTAGTTTGCAGTCTAGCATTGTGGAAAGCAGATAGGAGGAATTTGTTTATTACTCAGACATTCAATTTGTTTTTTATTTTATTTTATTTCGTTATGTTTCTATGTGCCAGATGTTGGATCTTTTTATTTATTGTTTGTTTGTTTATACTAGTATTCATTGATAATCCCACTAAAGGGAAGTACACACTGTTAACTTATAATTTTGAGATCTTTGTTTATGGTTCTAAATGGATCCTTTTCTGTTTATGCCTTTTAATGTTCGTTCCACCTGTTACATATGCATCGACGTGCTTGATACAAGTAGGATAAAGTTTAATCTTCCCTTTATAATGTCCACTCAGATATATGAAATTGGTGGTGGATCAGGAACTTGTGCAAAGGGAATCATGGATTACATATTGTTGAATGCACCTACCAGAGTTTACAACAATATGACTTACGTGTATGTCCTTGACTATACCTCCATGTAACATGAATAATTGAATATCTATATTCTTCATATAAGCTATAGCACTGAACAAATTTTACTTGAAGTGCCTAATTTAACCATGGGTTCTAGCTGATTAATCTTTTCAATCTGTATTGATGTCGGTGTGTATGTGACTTGTCTGCATCAAGATATCAATATCTTGTGTGTGTATGTGAGTATTTCTACTGACTACAATTACAATCATGTCAAACTGTAGCTCAGTTGAAATCAGTCCCTCACTGGCTGAGCTACAAAGAGAAACTGTTGGAGAAGTTCGTAGTCACTTATCAAAGTTTCGAGTCGAATGCCGTGATGCTGCTGACAGGAAGGGATGGGGTATGGAGTCTTAACTTTCATTTAATCATTATCTATATTTTGTCTAGTATAGGACTATGTGTTGTTTCCATAGATGATATTTTCTTATAATGTACTTAAATCTTTATGGAAGATTTATATATGTACATGTGTTTATCATGTATTAATGATATGATGTAAGCTTTTAATAGAGTTGGGGTGCGGCTATTTGCAAGTAGGACTCATTACATCCCATAATGTTTTTTTTTTTTTTTTTTTAAATTTTAATTTTTTTTTTATAGTTCTATTTTGTCCTCTCATTCTCTCTCTACACCCCACCTCCAACCTCATAGGGTTATAAATTGCCACTTCTGTACGTATCTACTTCCTTTTAGGTATATTCCCTAATTTTTTATGTGGTTCTTGCGTGCTTTCAGAATTACCTTATTAGTAGCAATCTTAACCCTGGGCTTCCATAAAATGAGAATTCTTCTGCAACCGTGCTATCTTTATTTCCTCGCAAGGAAAAGATGTAAAGTTTCTCCTCAGGCCCAAAAGTACAGTAGTAAAAGCCACACCTTTACTAAACTGCTCTAGCTGTCCCGAAGATTGCCTTATCTACTTGATAAGATTTCTCTATGACATCTATGCACAGCAAGCAAGTCCGAATGAAACTTAAATAAAAAGGACTTGCCTTAATTAGAAATATGTAGAATTCTCCACTCTAGCATTTCACATGAAGTGCCTATTATTTGGGTTTGCTTATCCCAGCTCAGTACCTTTTCCATTTCTAGGTGGTTCAACTCTTTGTATTTATTTCACAGTGCAGTTGGTGTCTATGTCTAGTTTTCACACATTTTTATTTATTTGATAGGGGATGTGGAGCAAGAGCCATGCTGGGTAATAATGCTCGAGGTATTTTCTATCCTTGAATTGATAATGTTATGTCTGTTATACTAATTATACTACTGAATAATAGGATCAATGAATTTTGTATCAAAGTTTATTTGTTTTTACCATTTTTGTTGGATGTAGTGAATGAGAATATTGTCTATTGAGCTTATGGAATCCCAGATCAGGAGTTTTAATCGTTGCATAACATGATATAAGATATGAGCCTCTCCATCTATTGCCAATTGATTTCAGAGTTGGAAGTTCCAACTTTAACATTGTCTAATATGAAACAATACCAATGAATCATCTGAATTCAAATTTGCTGTAACTAATCCTTCTAAGCAATGGGTCATCTGAACTCCAAAGTTATTTTAAGTAAGATAGTTTCCGAACCAATATTTGTAACCCATCCATGATCGAATATAACAATGATCATCTCTTAGAACTTAAGAACTACACTTGCCTGCATAGAAACCCCCGAATCAACAACCTTAAGCTTATGCTCAACAATGTGCAGGGCAATGATCTTTTCCAGGTGGGGATAATGATGGGAAATCCTAAGTGAGGAGGACGATGATGGCCTAGGGTGAGAACCCATCCTTGTCCGTAAGTCTGTGAATGGTGGATTAGAAAGTTTGAAGGTGCAGACAAACAAAAATTGAGTGAGATTAATGAGAGATAGTGTGAGGCTGAGAAGGAAGGGAAAAAAAAAATTTTTAAAAAAAAGAGGAGAAAGTTTTTTTAGAAAAAAAAAATTACTATTATGCATGAGAGGAGGTGGTTTTAATAGAAGTTTGGATAGCACCCTAAAAGTTTGATGGAAATGGGACATTGGCAGGTTTTTGAAAAGCTAATGGAAATTATTATTTATTTTTTCTTTGGTTCTTTTTTGGGGTGCTAAATTGATAATCTGGTGAATAGTAGGGGCATTGGCATTTTGGATATTTGCTTATACAAAATACCTTTATGTACTGATGCAAAAACATAAACCTAAATTATTATTTATCTTGAACTATGAGATTGACATTGGATTAAGTTCCATTATATCTTTTAATAATTCCATTCTTATCTGTCTGTATATTTCAACTTTTCAATGATGGCTGTTCTTAACTGCCTTCACAAACAGCTGCTGATATATAATGATGGCACAAATTTTTCGCATGTGTGTTTGGTGGGGTGGTAAGACTTTGGTCTCATATATAAGAGGTCAAGAGTTCGAGCCCCATCAAGGGTGGGAATGGGGTGGGGTTTTTTTTTTTAAAAAAAAAAAAAAAAAAAAACTATGCTAATTGTAAATAATATCAATAGCCAAAGAAGGTTGTTAATTGGAAGTTTATATATTTTCCATGTGGTCTAAGTAAGTTCCAGTCAACCAATCTCTGGTCCGAAAGTGAAATTCGTCTCTTATCTTACAGGTACTTGATAATCTTCCACATGATCTCATCTATTCTGAAAATCAAGTTTCACCATGGAAGGAAGTTTGGGTGGAGAACCAAGATGGGTAAGCAACATTGTGTATGCACTACGCAATATCCATAAAATGCATTATTGCAGCTTATATCTTGCTGTGTTTCCATCTGAAATTAGTGAATAGTTGAGTAAGTATAAATTATTCATATCAGCTCGGTCAATTGGTCAATCTGACCTATTTTTCTAAAGTATGGGTACTTGGCATTATGTTCCATGAATATCTGTATTTTGGTTGGTCTGAACTTGTAAAAGTATTGAATTTTATTTCCATCCTTATTAATTGATCTTCTGGGATGGTAGATAGACAAAGGTATCGAGAGTTCTTTAAGGTTTATACTCGTTACAATTTTGTTTTTCATTTGTCCACCATCATATTCTTTCTCCAATACAATTTGATATTATCTTATCCGTGACAAACCAAGGGGTATCAACCTTTTGTTAAAACTGGTTAGATTAGATCATACTGGATTCTTAATGGTATTGCTATCACTGATTCCGGTCTAATTGGAGACTGATTCACTCTTTTTTTCTCTCTCTCTCTTTTTATTGTTTTAAAGAAAGTGTCCCATTTAAGTAATTGAATAAGTTATCAGTAAAAGTGTGTGCTCCTGGCCGTGGCTTGCAGTATCCATCTCTTACTCATACTATGTTGGGGTTAGAGATGACATAACTTATCTCTGCTTATGTTTATTGTAAAATAAGTTATGGAAAACCAACTTGAATTACATTTTAATTCCACTGAGCTTTTGTTGAAAAATTTGAGATCATGATTTTGATTTTACTGATTACAGTTTTTTCTGTTGATAATTGATAGAGAAACACTATCTGAATTGTACAAGCCATTGCAAGACTCACTAATTAAGCGATGCATTGAGATCATCGACTTCGAGAAAAAACATGATTCTCAAAGCAGTGCATTATTGAAAGCAAAAAGTGTTTGGTCTAAAGTCTTCCCAAAACCTCGAAGAAGTTGGCTACCAACTGGTTGCTTGGTAAATAAATGCTTGGTTATTTGTTTTACTTCATTTGTTTTTTAACTAATGAAATCATGCAATAGTGTTGTGTTTGAACATCCAGAAACTACTTGAAGTGTTACATGGAGCACTACCAAAGATGTCTTTGATTGCTTCAGACTTTAGTTACCTACCTGACGTGAGAATACTTGGTGAAAGAGCTCCATTGGTTTCTACCAAGGTATGACTTTTATTTTATTTTCTCTTAACGATAGTTATACCATTTCTTTTGTTGATGTACCTGTCATAATATTCTCTAATTATGTGATGTGTTTATATTTTGACTTTGGGATCGGAAATGCATATTTCGTATTTGTAATTCGGAATTGGGCAACGCTGATCTAATTTCGGATTGCCCAGCACAACTCTAGACAGCAACAAGTTTATGTCATTCATGAAATCTCATATGCTTGAAATTGACCCATATGATGCCTAAAAACTAGCCCTTTCGCATAAATGTTCCATGTCCTCACTCTTTGTACAATCAAAGAACATTGTATTCCTTTCAATTTTGCGAAACCCTAAAAATTGCCATCATAGCACCTCTTCCCAATACCACTCATCTCTTTCTTCCACAAAGTTATTCCTCTCACAAAGCAACACATTACAGGAGGCCATTTCTGTCCAGCGACTGATGGCAGCATCCCCTGTGTGGGCACTACCACCTGTCGTAGCCGCCATAGGTTTTCCTTTCTCTTTCGCCTTCTCTATGCTTAAGCGTGTTCATCAGATACTTCACAGGAAATAAAGGTGTATTTGGTGTGTGTGTTTGTGTGTGTTATATCCTAAATGGTAGGTTCGGACCATGGAGTAAATAGTATGGGCGTGGCAATTATGCGTTCTAGTTGAAAATGCATACTTCTATGTTCCCCTTGTAATACATGCTACTCAATTCTAGTACAGAAAAGTATTTCAATGGCAATTAGCAACAATATGACTACTTTGATTTTCTCTATCTACAGAAAGATGGCAGCAGCTCAGACTATGGCAGTTATCTTGATGCAAAGGTAAACCTTTTGTTTATTTATTATTATTATTCCTATACTTCTATCGTAATGTGTCATGCTTGTACAAAATGCTGTTTATAGCCTCCATTAGACTGCTTGTGTTTTATGCTACTTTTGTTTTCTGTAGTGTAATTAGGTGCATCGCTGGAAGTATGACAACATGATCTTGGGTGTTGTGTTGATGCATCTTGTACTTGTATATATTTTTCTTGAAAAAATTTGCATCGCTATTATGACCTGAGTTTTTTTTTTTTTTTTTCATAGCACATATACTAGATGTTGAGTCAGTGAATTTGTTGAACGTCATAAGCTCATACCTAAAGGCTGATGATGTGGATCAGTTACTGTAGGGATTGTGGTCTTCATTATAGGCGTCTGCAGCTTTCAGAGTACAGGGATTTCTCTTTTTCTGCTATATAGTATTGGTTGTGAGCTGTCTTTTGGGTGGTATTCAGATGTAGTCTAATTACCTATAGTTGTTTTGTTCTGCCTTATTCTGCAGTGGACTACTTAATTACCTATAGTTGTTTTGTTCTGCCTTATTCTGCAGTGGACTACTTAACTACCGTTATATGCTTTATAATCTTCTGTATTTATTTATGAAAGTCATTTTATCATATGAATTGGTTGTATCTCATCGTTAACTCCTGTTCCATCCTGCTTTAAAAATGCAGAATTAAAGGATATATAGCAGTTAGTTGTCAACTTAAAAAAGGGAAAGGGGTGCAAAGTTAAAAAAGGGATTTCAAGGTCCACAATTAACTGCCATAATTCCTTTTGAAATCGCTCTTTTAAAAGGGGTGCTCAGTTTCTTGATGGAAGAAGCTGTTTAGGGAGGCAGGAGTGGATTGGACAAATTCCCTAAAAGGAAGATCAATTTGATAAGTATGCTTTTGCAAGGGAGAAAAGGCCAAAATTCTTTGGGGCTGTGGGGTGTTAACTGTAATTTGGGTGGTATGGATGGAAAGAAATAAGAGGATCTTTGAAACCTATGGTGGTGTGGAGTCAGAAGAGTTTCGGGAGAGAGTTAAGTTCTGGGAATCTCTTTGGGCCTCTATATCTGAGGGGTTTAAAGATTATACCCTTTCCTCTATTATTCCAGATTGGCAAACTTTTGTTGTCTAGGAGTCATTTCTAATCTGTGCTAGAGTCAATTCAGCATTTTGATCTGTTGCTCAGAACTGTTACTATATTTTCATTATTATTGAAGTTATTGAAGTTATAAAGATAAGCAACTTTATGGAAATGAAGGGTTGTGTGATTTTTTTTTTGCAGGGGGATGCTGATATCTTCTTCCCCACTGAATTTTGGTTATTGGAACGTATTGATCATTACTGTTCTGGATGGATGAAGCTGCAAAAAGATAACTCATCCAAAGAAGGAAAGAAGAGGCGAACAATTATAGTGAGTTCATTTCTATTGTACTGCACCTTTTTGTTTATGGTGACCTTAAATACGTTACAGTTTCTAGTGGCTTGTCTTGTCCATCAATATGAACAACAAGATAAAAAGAGAAAGAAAAGGTAGAACCAGTAAAAGGATCAATAATGTTTAAATTTTGTAGGACTTTTTCACATATTAGTTTAGAATGTCAATCACTCTGCACTTTGCTAATTGAATTTGTGTATGTTGTAGCTTGATACATCTTCATTCATGGAAGAATTTGGATTGCCCTCGAGGACAAGAACCAAGGATGGATACAATCCACTTTTGGATGACTTCAAGAATACAAAATTCTATCTAAGTGTCCCAACACATAATACTTCATAGAAGGCTGGTACTAGTGACTAAATTTCCAAGAAAGTAGCTGGTTCTGAATCTGCAGTTGGCTTACTTTGTCTTGCTGAATCTGGGTATCAAAACTATATGAGTAGTGCACCACCAGCTCAACATTTACTTGTAGTTACCTGCATGGTCAAAGTTATATGGATAAAGAGTATCTGACTTCAAATATAGATATCTATGGGCGAATCGCTATAAAACAATGATATTATTGCTATTGAAGATGAAAAATGCAACTCGGCTTTGGTATGAATGCACAAGATGAGAAGAAGTTTAAAGAGTAGGATCCTGTAAAAAAGAGGATGCCATATTGCCATTGAAGCTGGGGCATTCTCATTTTTGTTTCACTTCTACCTGTCTTTTCTATTTGTTTCAGTTCTGAACTTCTGAGAGGAAGATCTCATATGGTTATATTTCTACACCCCTATAAATCAGTTTATAAAAGTTACTACAATAATCCAAAATTCTTTGCATCTTTACCGTGGTACTGGCCGATTCACTGTCATTTTAGATTTAATGTTACTTTTCTTATATATATATATATATTTTTTTTTTTGAAGGAACTTTTCTGATATTTGAAAGGTTTGAGGTCTAACCTTAATATAATTAATGCTGAATTACTAATATACTTCTTGAATTTGATCATAGTTGTAGATCTACCGCTCAATTTGCGACAATTAGCACTATTTACTTGACGTCAATTTATACCCTCTGTCAAACTAGATTTTTATTAATAATTCTGTCAAGCTAGAGATTTTTCATCCATAATTTCATCAATTTACCCTATTTGTCAAATTAGGGATTTTTCAGCCACTTTTTCAATCTTTTATTATCCTTTTTCTTCTTCTAAAATGTTTTGAAACTTATTATATTAATTTTTTTAATTTCTAATTTGTCGTGGTTGGTACTGTAGGGCTGTCATTAGGTTGGATCTGTCATTGGGTCAGATCGTGTCGGGTTCATGTCGTGTCAAGATAATAAACGTGTCACAATAGACAAACCCAAACTCACCCATTTAGTAATCTTGTATATTAATCAAATATACAAATCCAAATCCAAACCCAATCTATTTATTAAACAGATTACTCGCGATCACCCATCCACCTGTTTATTAAACAAGTCGTGTTGGGTAGAATGCCTAGGTAGAATTCGATGACGTATTTAAACCATACAAAACCGGGCAGCACTTGACTCATTTACAATATTTAATTTTAAAAATATTGCGTGAAATCTTAAAATAATAGTTCATAACTTCACCAATTAATACATTTAAGACGTTAAACCCCTAAATATTTAAATAATTAGTTATATGAATTTCATACAACCGAACTTGATCCTTTTAATAAACAGGCCACATAGGTTGATTTCGTATTAGCGAGTTGACATGCAAATGACCCGTTTATGAAAATGGGTCTTGACAGGTTGAAATGTAAATGACCAACTTTTTAATCGTGTGGGTTAAACAGACTGTTTTAATTCGTGCGAATTTCGGGTTGTGTTAAAATTGGCAGCCCTAGTTGGTAGGAATATTAACAAACAAATGGAACCTATAAGTGTCACATTACTTTTTTTTCCTTTTTGTATCAGTGTCACACACCTGCTAACGAAAATAAATGGTTTCCATTTATGTCAATTTTAACTATTGTAAGGTTAGAGTATAAATGGACCAAATTTAGGAAATAAAATAATTTCCATTTTTATTTTTTGGGTGGTGCTATTCACACACCCTTTTTCTCTATTCACACTAGGGCTGTCAATTCCGACACGACTCGAAACCCGCACGAAATAAAGCGGGTTGAATCCGCACGATTAAAAAGCGGGTCAGTCATGGGTCAACCCGCCATGACCCATTTAATAAATGGGTCGGCCACGGGTCAACCCGCCAACACGAAGTGAACCCGTATAACCCGATTATGCTATACTTCATCCTGAAATTGTAGACGTTGGGAGTATTTGATCATAGGATTAGACAATTTGAAATATTTTGCTTTATAATTATTGGATTTAATTATTTATGAATTATATATAATTATTTATATTCTTCGTCTTGTGGAGTTTTTAGTGAATTTAATCAATTTATGCATTTTTTTAGTTAAATGGGTCGCATTGTTAACCCTTAAATGAGTCATTTTATCAAACACGACACAACCTATTTATTAAATGAGTTAAGTGGGTTGGAAATGGGTAACCCGTTTAATAAATAGGTTGGGTTTGGGTTTAAATTCTTGACACGATTATTAAATGGGTTGGGTTTGGGTTTGTATCTTGCGACACGACAAATACCTTGACCCGACACGAACCCAACCCGACACGACCCATTGACAGCCCTAATTCACACACCTCTTCTAATTTTCTATTACTTTAATTTTATTTTATTTTATTGTATAAATTACCCTAACTACCCTCCCTTGTAAATCTGTTTTTTTTTTATTTTTTTTATTTTTTTTATTTGGCAATTCAATCATGAATCAAACATCACTATACAATAAATCAATTTTTTTTTTACCTATAAATGAAGGAAAAATAATACGTTTATTAAGTGGAATGACCTGTATTATTAGACAAAGAATATGTTTCCCAAGTAATCACATTCACCCAACTGAATCCAAATTGTAAAACTTGTCCTCATACTTTGCATAGTACCAAACTCAATGCTTGTTTGTTTATGACTCTTAATCCAGGTGCATCATCCTCAAATAAAATAAAAAAATAAAATAAATATGGAATCAACGTTTTATCCACTTCAGCCACAAGCTTCCACACTGCAGTTGATGATGTACACAAAATTTAGAGATGCTCTACATAATATTGAATGCAATGAGTTGCAATCTTCGTGTGGGGACAAAATTATGTTCTACTAGCATAATATAGTAGACCAAATCATGTTTATAATCATAAGACCATCATTATTAGGCTGTTGTAAAGTTTTATAGTTGCTCAATGGATTCAAATACACCAAATAATTTTAGTTAGAATCTTAATAGGAATAATGGATCCAAAGGGGCTCGAATGATTACTGAACTCATTTTTTTTCCATGTCTCCATTGCAAATCAAATGTAAAATTTTCTCAAATGATGGGTCTAAAGTTTCTTGTTCTACCATGATTAAACTTCAAAGCATCATATTAGAGAGATAGAATGACTATGCTACATAAGTTTTTGATGAAAAAGAAAAGAGGGAATCAGAAAGAGTTTTGAAGTCCTCTGTGTATGCTGAAAAAGAAGGGTTTAGGATTTGAGGATGACTGACTTACCAAATAGAAAAAGAAAAAGAAAAAGAAAAAGAAACATAATTGTAAGGAATGGTAGTTAGGGTAATTTTTAAAAGAAAATTGAATTAAAGTAATAGAAAAATAGAGGGGGTGTGTGAATAGAAAAAAAAAGGTGTGTGAATAGCATCACCCTATTTTTTTAAGTATATAACTGAGAGTTACTGATTAGAAAAAGGAGCTTAAAGATCACGAATTCCGTAATCGATTGAGTTATTGAAAAATTGAAAGTTGAAATGTAAAAATGTTGAATCACAAGCGCTGATCGAGAGCCTTCAATAATAAGGGTCATGGGGGAGGCTATCGTTAGAGCCGCTTCAGTTAGCACCGCATGTGACACCCATTAATTAAAGGGAGAGACGCCGTGAAAGTGAGAGGTGAAACTGTGACTCTCAATATTAATCCCAACAGGCTCCTCTCTCTCTCTCTCTCTCTCTCAGAAACTATACGGCAACCCTGGCCCTCTACATATATAGACACAACTCGACCACGTTGTGTTGGATCCCTTAGATTTCAGCTCAGGCAGAGTTGTTGGATCCCTGTTCATTTTCACGGCTAGCTCCATCTCTGTCTTTTACATATGTAATTGACTCTACTTCTGCAATCAGGTTTGTCCTCTCTCAGAGTTATCAAACTTTGTCTTATCATCCTCTCCAAACAATTGTTTTTATTGATTTGTTTCTCTATTTACTGCCTGTAATTTCATGCATTGACTTTAGTTAGATCACTGCTGTTTCAGGTACAGGGCCCAACCTGTCGCTAATTTTCACTAGGGTTTGTCGTTGCATGCCAATTCAGCTCGTCTTGCTTAGGGTTTTCGATTGAAGTAGTTTCCCTATATATGGAGAAGGAAGAGAACAACTACTCGGTACAAAATTAAGCTTTTCGTTGACGAATCTTGTCTTTCCTCTCATTGATTGATCATCATGATCTATGTTTGCTCTACTAATAGTTATGAACTATTGCAGGCTGCTTTCCTGCCAACTAACTTTAACGGTCTGGATTACACCTTAGACCACCATCATGATGAAGATCAGCAGCAGCAGCAGATGAACTCATGCCATGTCGACCAGACTTCTTCGAGTCACGAAAACAACAACAATGGAATGATCAATTACTTGATGAATGATCATCACCATGATCAGCTTCAACTTCAACATCAACAACCACAGCAGACGCAACATCCTCCTCCGGCAGGGTTTAGTGGTGCTTCAACTACTTCTTTTGATAAGCTGAGCTTCGCCGACGTGATGCAGTTTGCCGATTTTGGACCCAAACTAGCCTTAAACCAAACCAAGATCTCAGAAGAAGAATCCGGGATTGACCCGGTTTACTTCCTCAAGTTTCCGGTTTTAAACGACAAGTTGGACGACGATGACGATCAGTCTCTGATGGTTCTGCGGCAGGATGGACCAGACAGTCATCAGGAAGAGAGATTTACAAAGTCCGGGGAAGAAGAGGAAACTCGAGGGGTTTCGGGTAGTACTAATTCGGTCCAGCTCCGGTTTCTTGGAGATGATGTTCCAAACCCTAGAGGAGGACTACCGGAGCTGCCAAAGAACAGGAGGAAAAGACCAAGAAGTACTAAGACGAGTCAGGAAGTTGAGAGCCAGAGGATGACTCACATCGCCGTTGAGAGGAACCGAAGGAAGCAAATGAATGAGCATCTTCGAGTGCTCAGGTCCCTCATGCCCGGTTCATATGTACAAAGGGTACGTGTACCTTGGAATTCTTAACCTTTTGAATATGTACTATTTTTAGTCTCTGCACTTAAATTAATTGTTTTTTGCCTTTTAACAATTATAGGGGGATCAAGCTTCTATTATTGGAGGAGCCATAGACTTTGTTAGAGAATTGGAGCAGCTCCTGCAGTGCTTGGAATCACAGAAGCGGAGAAGGCTCTTAGGTGAAGCGCCTCCTCCGAGACAAGTGGGAGCTGACCCTACTGCGGCGGCTAATATGGCGGTGCTACCTTCACAGCCAGATCATCAAGGCGGTGGTGGTGTGCCGTTCTTTCCGGCTCCTAATCTGCCTCTTAATCCAAATGATCCAATCAAGTTTGTGGACTTTGAAACGGGGCTCCGCGAAGAAACTGCCGAGATCAAGTCGTGCTTCGCAGATGTTGAAGTGAAGGTTTTAGGGGGTGATGCCATGATCAAGATTCTTTCTCAGAGAAGACCGGGCCAGCTCATTAAGGCCATTGCTGCCCTTGAAGATTTGCAGCTTAAAATTCTTCACACTAACATCACCACCATCGAACAAACTGTTCTATATTGCTTTAAGGTATGTACTTATTTATACATCTATGTATATGTGTGTACTTATATCCAGCTGATTACTTGTATATAATGAATGTACGTGATATATGTTGAGCAGGTTGCAAGTGAATCGAGGTTCACGGCTGAAGATATAGCAAGTTCGGTTCAGCAGATATTCAGCTTTATCCATGCAAACACCGCCAGCATGTGATACATATATATGATGATGACTTGATGAGCTATAGCTCGATTCTCTATTTGTATTGTAGAAAACAAATAAAGAAAAAAAAAACATTCAAAGCTTTTAGCTATTGTAAGAGGTCTCTGCAGGTAGCGCTATAGTTAAATTAACCTGCAGCAGGTATAAAAACTTCGAATATTCTCCTCACTAGCTAGCAAGTTAGCTAGATAAGAGGACATATTTATTTTGCGTTTGTAATGAAATATGTATTCCGATTGATCTTCCACATTGTTAGTCTAGTTTCTTTTTCTTCGATCGTTGGTGCGGTTTATAGGGATAATAATCTTGAAACAAACAAATCAAAGCTTCGGTCCACCTGCATCGATCTAGTGATTAAATTATTGGACTTGGTAAATCTTCTTTGTATTAACTATTTATGTGGTTAATTAGCAATGAAATCGATAAATGTATTTAGTGTTGGTGAACTATAATAGGTTGGTTAATTATCTTGAATAATAGATATTGTGGTGGTCACATGTTTAATTTTCATTGACATCATTGAATAGAGTGAGATTAAAAATGTCGTTTTTCTCGAAAAAAGAAAGAAAGAAAGAAAGATAATGGTATTTTAATATATTTGTTGCTAGCATCATTTTCACCCCAAAACGAGCAAATTATTACCTTCATGGAGTAATCCATAACTGCTGGAGGCTAGTGTATCCTATCACCTTAGTTGAGTTCTTGATGATGAGTATCCTAAATTTGACAGTTAATGTGGTCCGATCGGACAATCTAGTCAACGTCGATCTGTTTAGTACTTTTCATTTTTTCGGTCACACACACCTCTTCAATATTTCCTGCATTTTCCCTTTCCTTCTGTGTTTTCTTCCCCATATAACGAACAAACATGGGGTGAATTGAAGGGGCTGCTAAAATCCACATGCTTCTTTCTCTTGTGGGGAAGGGAAAGCTTATGGCCAGCTTAGATATGGAGACAACTTCTGCGATGGATCGGTGGGTACGTTTATTTGACTTTTGATGAAAATAATTTGGCTTCCGAGTTGTGGAAGGTCAACGGGTACTGTATACCAGCTCTTCTGCCGGGGGTCGTTGACTTGTCAGAGATGAAGTACTCTTCTGGTGGCATTCGGCTGCATTCTTGTTTAGAGGTCCCTCAGTCTTTTGGATTTCTACTGATGCTTCATCATCCAATTAATGTCCATCACTACCTCTCGATCCTTTTGTTGTGTTCATGTTCAATCATTCATGTTTGATTACTCATATTTGTCTCACTCAGGTTTGACCCATGTGGGTTTTCTTGGCTTCTCTAGCTTTCAAGTCCAGTGACAACTTAATTTCCAAGGTATAGAGTATAGACGGTGGCATATGGACAATGATTTGGAGAGAAAAGTCAACGTACCGACTTGTTTTGTTGGAGGATTTGAGAGTATGGAAAAGAAAATTCAGTCGTTTTATGTACGTGTTCATATTAGGATGTGTAGAGAAGAAGGAAAACTGGGAGAGAGTGAAGTCTCTCATACTCTGAAGGGATTCGTTCATTTTCCCTTACTATTTCTTTGTGGTTTTATTATCTTATTGTTTTACTTACGAATCTTTCAACAACTTTCTCCCAAGTATTTTCAAACACCAAAACGAAAAATTCATAGAAAAAACAAATGAAAAACTTTTCTTTACGCGAACCAAATGAAACCGAAAAATCTCATAAAAAAAAAGTAAAAAAAAAAAAAAAATAAGTGAGCGTACTATATATTAATGTAAAAGCTATATTGAGAATTTATCATTTTTATGTTTTTACAATTTCAGTAAATTTTTTTTTTTTTGAATAAAAAAAATATATCATTCATCTCAAGCCAAAGTGGCCATTACATATCCTTCCGCTATCTGACAGACAAACAAGAAGATGTGTTAGTACCCATAATAGTACGTAGAATTAGACCACTTATTAGACATCAAATATATCGAAAAACGGATCTCTTCTTTCAGTACTACTCTAGAAGATTCATTAAAGGAACATAAAGTGCATAGGTCTCTAAACACTAGAGAATTATTGAAAATAGACCAAACTACTAACATAGGTTCCCATAACAAAATAGGGAGTTAAAAGAAAAATTCTGTTTAGTCCCTGTACTAAGACTCTGTCATCGTTTCAGTTCTTGACATTCTAATTTAATCTGAAAAGTCCTTGAAGTCACAATTTTCGTTTAATAGGTCATCACCGTCCAAATGCTCCGTTAACTAGCTGACGTGGCACAAAATTAGACACCACGTCAGCGCCATGTAAGCAAGGTGGATGGTAAAATGTCCACTATACCCCTATTCTTTCTCCTTTTTTTTTTTTTTTAGTTTCTTTCATTCTCTTTTCATTTTCTTTTCTTTACACCCAAAATCCACCACTACCGAGCTCTCCACCACCACCATCACTTAAACCTCTCCGCTTCCTCTGATCCCAGAAAACTCGAATTCCACCTCCATGAAACGACCCTCTTCATTGTCCTTACTAACCTCTAAATTCAAAAACGAAATTGAACCATCAAGACTATTTAAAGGTTCTCAAGTATCTCTACTTTCGAAATTTGCAGGCCTAACGTGACCTTGATTGTTCTCCTTCGAACCCATTTCGATCACCTTTAAGACCAGTCGCAACACATTAGAACCCAAAGAAAGCACCTTCAAATACTAAAAACCAAAACCCCTAAACCCAGATTCTTCATCCTCTTGTTCCTTTACCCGAAACCCAGCTCACCTTTACTGGAATGAATCCATTTCACCTTTACTGGAATGAATCCATTTCACCCTAAACCCAGATTCTTCATCCTCTTGTTCCTTTACCCGAAACCCAGCTCACCTTTACTGGAATGAATCCATTTCCAAGATTAAGTGATGAACCAGTTCCACCCACTATCCACCTACAACGACTTGTTCTCCAACTTAGAACGAGGGTTTGTTGGTGGGCACTAGCGAGAGTAGCAGTAGCGATGCCGAGTTTGGATTTTCGAGGAGCGAGTTCTAGACGAGTCAACTCGCCGGGATGGTGGAGTTTTATCAGAGGCATGTGTTTCTTTGCAACAAGATTCCACAAGTTTGGCCGTCGAGGATTGAGGCGACGGAGTTTGATTGGCTGTCGAGGCTGCTCTACGCAGCGATGATGGCGAGGAGGGTTGATATGAACAAAGAGGTATGGTTTTTGTTGGGGGGTTTGGTTTGTATTGTGGTGAATTAAAGTGGGTATTGCTTGAAATGGGAGAAGCTTTGTTAACAGAGAAGACATTCAAATCTGGGGTGTTAAAAAGTGGAATTCTTTGCTTAATTTTCATTTCTGGAATCTGGGTTTTCAAATTCGGTGCTTTCAATGCTTGGGTTTTTTTTTTTGTTTTTGGGTAGTTAGATTTTGTTGAGATTTTGAAGTTTTTGGGATTGAATTGAAGGCGAGGAAGAAGAAGAAGATCAATAGACAACAGCAAGCGTCGCACTACTGGTTGTTTTACAGTCGCAGCAACTTAAAGCAGTTACCATGGCTTCAATCAACTTTGGTTGGTACACTTTCTGTTTCTTGTTCTAGACCGAGGTTTAAAGGGTTTTTACTTTTTAGATGTTATTGTAGAAAATGGGTTGTGACATTTGATCATCTCCTCATTGTAGAAAAGGGATTGTGATTTGTGGTTTAAAAGATGGGGTCTTTTGATTTTGTATTGATGGAGAAGCAATTCGTACTAAGAATTTAGAACATAGAAGAAGGGATAACAGTGTTGGATCTAGGTAATGGTGAGCAGAGGAGGAAAGGTGAAGAGAATTAAGGTTAGTGGTGGTGGTTGGGCTCAGGGAGAGAGAGAGCTCGGTGGTGGTTATGGTGGTAGTGGTGGTGATTCTCTTATACTTTGGACTTTGAATTGGGTGTGAATAAGAAGAAGAATGGGAAAATGCAAGAGGGTATATTGGACAATGTAGATACCTCTACTAGCATGACTAGTTTGCTATCTCACCAAGCATAAGTAACACCCTCTTTGGGACACCCACAAACCATGATGAGGCCCAACTGCTACTTGCATCTTGTAGCCCTATGTTCAAGCTACGCTACGGTATCCGGAAGTCGCAAATCAGTCGCCGGGAAGCCACCTTTCCGGCCTTGCCAAGTTGCCTTCACAAACATGCTTTTTAGACTAGAATAGTGATTTTAGTCATCCCACATCTAAGAAAATGTGAAGGAGATGCATTCCTTCACCTATAAAAGGAATGCCTCCTCCCACTTAAACACCATCCCATTACATCTTTTGTAATTCCCTTGGGCCGCAAGGCTCAACACATTAGTGTAACATTCAAGTGGACGTAGTTTCCCGCTAAGGCGGGAGACGAACCACTATACATCTTGTGTCACTCTCTCTCTCTCTCTCTAAAGCTAACTAGAGACCCCACGGATCACTAACGTTAACAGATAATTTTCCAATGACGTGACATGCAAGTAGTTGAGGTGGCGTGGAATGGATAGCCTCGTCAGCAATTTAATGGAACATTTGGATGGAACCCTAACAGAGTGGACTAATTGGAAGGAAATTGTGAGGTCAGGGACTTTATGGATGAAATTGAAATGTCAGGGACTGAAACGATGTTGCCTCCATAGTACAATGACTAAACAGAATTTTCCCCAAGAAAAAATTAGGATTAAATTATGTTTAGTCCCTGTACTATGACCATTTTTTCGTTTCAGTCCCTGACATTCTCAATTAATCTGAAAAGTCCCTAACGTCAAAATTTCCGTCCGATTGGTCCCTCCCGCGTCAAATTAAGAGTTGGCCTTAGGTGAAATGTCGAATATACCCCTCTATTATTTCTTTTTCCTTTTTAATTTCTTTTTTCTTTTTAATTTCTTTTTTGCTTTTTCTTCTTTTTTTCTGGTTCCTTTTTAATTTTTTTTCCTTTTTAATTTCTTTTTTGCTTTTTCTTCTTTTTTTCTTGTTCCTTTTTAATTTCTTTTTTTGTTTTTTTTTTCTTATCGTTTTGCCTACTTTCTCCTTCCTCAACCCACCAATCTCATTCTGATCAAACTCCACAACCCATATGTTTCTCTCCCCAAATTGAAACCAAACCCAGCAAAGACCTAGCTTGGCGGTGCAGAGATGGACATCGAGCAAAAGCAAGAGGCTAGGAGCTGATCGATCACTTCTTCACCTTCTCTGAAGCCATCTCCCTCTGTTGGGATCCGCCCTCGCCTCCATCGTCGCCGACGCCATCTCCCAAACACAAGCAGATCTCAATCAGCTCAGAAATTCGCAGCTAAACCACTCCCCTCTTGTTTTCACAGCCTACTTCTCTCTCTCCCACTCAAATCTCACTTTCTCTCTCCACATCAAGCCTCAATTTGGAAACTTTTCACTGAAAACTACCATTTTTTCAGACCCTGAGGTTTTTGGGTCTTGCTCAAAATGGTGATTTGGATTTTGGGTCTGGTTGAAATGATGGTTTTTAATGGCCAAGTTGACCAAAACCAGAAGTGAAGAAGAAGAATAGTGATGGAAAAGAAATATGGCCGCCGACCTAGAGAACAATAATTGGGGTTTCGGGTCGATCTGGATTGGTTCGCCGATGTGGCGCTACCGATGCAGCAGGATACGATGGTCATTAAAAAGGAAAAAGAAAAAAAAAAGGAAAAAAGAAATTAAAAAGGAAAAAAGAAAAATAAAAAAAGGAAAAGGAAAAAAGAAATTAAAAAGGAAAAAGAAAAAAAAAGGGCCGCCAGTGTGGAGAACAAGAATTGGGGTTTCGGGTCGATCTGGATTGGTTCGCTGACGTGGCGCTACCGATGCAGCAGGATACGATAGTTATTAAAAAGGAAAAAGGAAAAAAAAAGAAAAAATGAAAAATGAAAAATAAAAAAGAAAAATAATAATAAAAAGGAAAAAGAAAAAAGAAAAAAAGAAAAAAAAAGAAATTAAAAAGAAAAAAAAGAAATTAAAAAGGAAAAAGAAAAAAAAAGGAGAAAAAGAAATAACAGAGGGGTATATTGGACATTTCACCTAATGTCAACTCCTAATTTGACGCTGGAGGGACCAATCAGATGGAAATTTTGACGTTAGGGACTTTTCAGATTAATTAAGAATGTCAGGGACTGAAACAAAAAAAAGGTCATAGTACAGGGACTAAACATAATTTAATCCTATTTTTTTTTATTAAAAATGATAAATGATAAATGATAAAAAAAATCCATATTAGATAATCAAATGATAAATTAGGTGCAAGTTATCTAGGATCCTAATTCAATTCATAAATTTTTGAATTTATGTTGAATTAATCCACCTAAGAGCATCTCCAACCATTTAGCTATAAGTCATTTTGACTTTGGCTTTTTGGTAGAAGGATCTCCAACCATGCTCATGCTTTAGCTATTTTGACTCTTGAGCCATAACTGGAGTCAAAATGACTCAAGTTTGTAGAATGAAAGCCAAATTTCTTTGGCTGAAAAAATGGTGGGCCCCGCTGCATGTGCTGCATATTGTAGTTAATTAATTCTCAAAAATGATTAATTTATTAAATGACTTTGGCTTTTGACTAAAGATGGTTGGAGATGCAAAAATTGAATGAATAGTGATGACATTAGGGGAGTCATATTTTGCATATGGCTTTGGCTTTTGACTAAATGGTTGGAGATGCTCTAATATCAAATTTGATTCCAATGCTACCCTTAAGCCAAATACACGGTTACATTCACCAAAACCCAGATTCCCTTTTCTCTATAATTTGATCATGGCTGATTCAACCAAACCCACCACTGTCGTCGATGATTAGATCACCGCTGTCGCCACGAAGCTCATCAACCCCTACCAAGACCTCGATGCTTTGACTAAGAAGCTCTACTATCTCCCAACTTCACCCGATGTTGAACAGGTATCAGAGGCTAACAACAACCCTAGCTCGATAACTACACCTTCCTTCCTCCTATAGTTCTTCAAATCCATTCCATACCTCTAATTAGGAAAACGAATCCATGTCCAAGTCTTTCTCTTCGGGTTCGATCAGGATCCCTATGTCCAAACCTATCTCATTCACATGTACTAAGCTTGTGGTAATTTGATGCTTGCAAGCCAAGTGTTTGATGAAATTACCCAACCAGATTTGCCATCTTGGAATTCAATCAAAGATGCGTATGTGTAAATGGGTTTGATTGATGTTGCACGAGAGATGTTCGATGAAATGCCCAAGAGAAATATGATCTCTTGGAGTTGTATGATAAAAGGGTATGTAATGTGTGGTGGTTATAAGGAAGCGCATATATATATATATATATATATATATATATATATATATATATATATATATATATATATATATATATATATATATATATATCACTTGCCTATGAGATCATAGAATGAAAGCTTTGCTTTCTTTAATGAAGTTGACACCTGGAGCTTCGAAAAGAGACATGTTCAGCGACATACTATGACATGAAACAATAATCTGTGATATGAACCAATAAATGGTCACATGAACAGTGAATTCATATTGTGTAATTTGAAGTGATAGTTCACGTCACAGTGCATATCATAGTAAATGTCAAAATGCATGTCTGGAGACAGTTTAAGCATGTCACAGTTAAATTCACTGACATATTATTACTTTTTCATTCAGAAATTGTTCAAATGGGTTAAAACAGATGAAGATGATGATTCAGAATCTGAGGACCCTTTTGAAGATGAGAGTGTTAAAGAGAAAGAGACGATGGGAACAAGTTTGAAAAAAGAGAAAAGGAGGCTAGAAACAGAGATAGAGAAAAGGGAGGGAGAACTTAGAAAACTAAGGGAAGACAAACTCAGTTCGGAAGAGGAGAAAAGGAGATTACATACTAAATTAGAGAGAAAGGAGGAAGCCCTAAGAGAATTAAGAGAAGATAAAATGAATTTGGAAGAAGAGAGAGCTATGCTAGTGGCAGAGAAAGATCTCTGTTTGCAAGAGTTAGTACACTAGAGAAGATGATCTTCTCAAGTAGAGAAGAAGGCGGCAGCGGAATTGCTAGAGATTGATTGGAGAATTGAATCGGTGTGGGAGGCGATCAGAGGAGGCTGAGAACTAAATTAACATAAATTATTATGTTTGACCTAATCTAACATAACACATGTTAAAATGACCTTATTTATCATTTGTAATCTAACATAACACACCTCAATTGGCATTTGAACCTCCCCTTCTAAACTTTACACAAAACTTCCAATCTTGCCCTTTTTTTGTATTATTTTTTCCAATACACATCTACTAGTAATATATTTTTTCTCATGACTTAAAAGCCAGGTCATAGCCATGAATTAACACCATTCATCTTGTAACCTTGGATACTCTTATGAACCTCGTTCTATTTCTTAATAAATTGTGCAATTTATAATACCACAGGAGGACTATTATCAAAATTAATTTCCGTAAACTCAAATCAGGCTAGCAACATAGTCTACTCTAGCAACAAAAAAAAAAAAGGACTAAATACTGTTTAGTCCTTGAGCTTTTGACCATAAAACACTTCAATCCCTGACCTTCTAATTTCACACGTTTAGTCCCTGTACTTCAAAATTTCAGACCAATAGGTCATTGCCGTCTAAAAGTCGCGGCGAAATGTCTATTATGCCCTCAATTCTTTTTTTTTTAATAAATTTATTCCTTTCTATTTTTTTTTATTTATTCTTTGTTCTTTATTTTATTTATATATATATATATTTTTTCAAACAGAAAGAAAGAAAGGAAAAAAAATAGAAAAAAAGAAAGGGGTAAAAAATTCCTTTTAGAAAAAAAATAAAATAATTAATTAATTTAAAAAAATAACTGAGGGCATAATAGACATTTCGCAGTGACTTTTAGACAGCAAGGACCTATTGGTCTGAAATTTTGAAGTACAGGGACTAAACGTGTGAAATTAGAAGGTCGGGGACTGAAGTGTTTTATGGTTAAAAGCTCAAGGACTAAACAGTATTTAGTCCAAAAAAAAAGCATAAGAGCATCTTTAGCAGACTCTCTATTTTGGCTCCTTATCTATTTTGGAGAGCATATGTTTAGTTTTTTATATATTTTAACAGCTGCACCAGACTCCTAAGTGGATCTCCATTATAACTTTTAGCTATCTCGCTCCTAAATATAGAGAGTGAGATAAGGCTCTCTATAATTTATAACATTCCTTTTGAGTTATTTTATGTAATTTTTAAATACATTTAAACTATTTAACCTTCCTTTCAAAAATAATATAAATTCAAAACTAGCTATAAGGGAGAGCACTGATGCAGACGTATTTCTAAAGTAGCTAGCCAAAATGACTTTTTAGCTACTTTGGCTAAAATTTGACTAAAAAATGGCTAGCATTGCTAAACATGCTCTGAAAAGAAACCAAGATATATTGTTATTGACGTCACCTCCATGAAGTGAAGCAATTAAACCAAACCAGAAACAAAAAGAAAATGCAATAGAAATTATTTTTCAATCATTATTTTCTCGATTCTTCTTCTCTATATTTTTTGTCATTTCTTCCGTTTTGCAATTTTTAACATTCTACCTTAATCAAAGTTGCCCAATAATCCTCAGGTATATATGGCTGCAAGAGAATGAGGGAGGGAGAAGAGAAGGTGCAGATTTGATTTAATCTTTTGTTGGCATGGAGGTCTCAAAAGATGAGGAAATAGAGTTTTAAGTCTAACATGTAGGTTTAGTTTGGTTTGTATATTTGAGGCTTTAGGATGGAACTTCTTTACTTTCTTAAGCTAGTAAGCACAATGATATAGACAAGTTTCCTAAAGAAAGAAACAAAAAGGACAAAGTGAATCCTCTTATAACAATTAGTACGTACCTTCATTTTTTCCTACATTAATTACAGAATTTTCTATTTACTTTTCAGCTTACAAAACACTAGTATAAAAATAAAAACCAAATGGGAATAAGTTTACATTAGGGAGGCTCTCAAGCAGCTCACAAAATCCTAGGTTGGTAAACACAAGGAACACGTGTTACCACCAGATATCCTTGTTAACCTCCTAACCCTAGTTTTAAGGGCAACGAGAAAATTTAGTTTTTATTTAAACTTAGCGTATTACTATATGTTGTCTAGTTCATAGTTGAATGTGTTGACTTTAATAAGTGAGTAATAGATGTTTTAATGAGTAGACCTATCCCTATGTACAACCGTTGAATCACCACAATTTCTAGTATGTCAATAGATAGCAGCAGAAAGGTATGCAACGACCATTATAGCTTGAGTATTACAATGAAAATTTATGTGATGATTTGAATAAAAAAAATGTAACTACCAGTAGACAACTGCAAAAGTTACAAAGGATAGTCAGTGGCCCAATATTTGAGGGCCGAAATCCTATACCATGACCTGGAATGGGCCGCGGCCGAGATGCCCTAAGCAGCCCAGATGGCACGCGACCCATTACAATATTACCCACCTCACCATATGGTCCATACACCCAGCACCAGCCAACCTTACCCTAGATCATATATAACCCTCTTTTATAAACCACACCTCCCAAAACCCTAGCTCTCCCGTCCCCATTTCTCACTCCGCAGCCGCTTAGGGTTAGAAAGAGAGAGAGCCAGAGCTTCAACAATGGTGTCCGGGTCAGGGATCTGCGCCAAGCGCGTGGTGGTGGACGCTCGTCACCACATGCTGGGCCGCTTGGCTTCCATTATCGCCAAGGAGCTCCTCAACGGCCAGAAGGTCGTCGTCGTCCGCTGCGAGGAGATCTGCATCTCCGGTGGCTTGGTCAGGCAGAAGATGAAGTACATGAGGTTCTTGCGTAAGCGCATGAACACCAAGCCCTCTCACGGCCCCATTCACTTCCGTGCCCCCGCTAAGATCCTCTGGCGCACAATCCGTGGGTACGTCGTCGTTTTACTCTCTCTCTCTCTCTGTTTTTGATCCATGTGATTTTTCTGGTTCTATTGTAGCTAGGGTTCGCTTGATCAATCATTCAGTTACTTTTATCTGGAAACCGAATTATTGCAATTGAAAAAGAATGCTCCTTTTCTTTACTGTTTTCGAATCGCTATTAACCAGGGTTCTGTAGCTCTTTCGCTACTTAGATAAGATTATTTCGCTGTGAGGTTATGTTTGGATTTGGTTTATTATTAAAATGTGAGAGTTGATGTGATTTGTTTTTGTTTTTGTAGGATGATTCCACACAAGACAAAGCGTGGAGCTGCTGCGCTTGCTCGTCTGAAGGCCTATGAGGGAATTCCACCTCCTTATGATAAGATTAAGAGGATGGTCATTCCCGATGCTCTCAAGTGAGATTTTTTTCACAATGGATTTTGTTTGGGAGTTATTTGGTGTTGTTACGTGTGTATGTGATCGGTTTTCTGTTAGTTGATGGTTTATTGTTTTGAAAATCAACAGGGTCTTGAGGCTTCAAGCAGGACACAAATACTGTTTGTTGGGCAAGCTTTCATCAGAGGTTGGATGGAACCACTATGACACTATCAGGGTGAGAATTGGCTAAATTCCTTGCTTGCTTCTACTGTAGTCTTAAGTATATCTAGTTTAGGTTGATTACCTCTTGAAATTTGTACGGTCGTTGATATTACTTCAGAGTAATTGGTTATTTTTTTTTATTGAGTCATATTGTTCAACTCGTTTGACATCGCATGTACTTGGTTAGCACAGTCATGTAGTTCTTATGGTATTGTGTGCGTGGTTCTTATTAATTCATCATGATGGGGTTTTGTGGTTGTGTTGATGCTTTGTACATACTCATATTGCTTCAATCTGCATGTATAGTGGTTACTTTTTCTTTCCTACTCTGTTTCGTTTTACCGTAAGTGCTAATGCTTTTTCTATTTTACTTAATGTCCTTTTTGCTCTTAATCTGTATCAATACTTTGACCGGATAACCGATCTCGCACTTTAATCTTTTAATTAAAAAATGTGCCTCCTTTGGATGGGTTTTGGTCATAGTGAACTGACTTTGAAGGTACCATTTTACATAGGTGTTTTTTGTATCTCTTTGTATGTTGTATCTAAGTGATGAGTTCCAGACAAAAAACAAAATTCAAAACACTAGAGACCAAATTTGTATATCTATAAGATGTTAGAGATTTTTTTTTTCAATTCAATCGCATTCTTAGAACGGGGATACTACAAGTGGTATAGGTTAAGAACTGCTTCTTAACTTGTCAGATACTATTTTTTTATTATTAACTTGCTTTAGTTTGCTGGGGTCATTAGTTAACTTTTTTTCCTTCTGTGTTATTCCCGCCTCTTGGGTGTTCAGAGTATGAATTGAGCTTAATTGTGACCTCATGTTCTGTTAGCTTTCCTGCCATGTTATGTTTAAACATCAGCTACATTTTTGAAGTGATGTCCTGTATGTTTTAGCTTAGATTAAATGGTGCTAGATTGTTTCTTGGATTATTGATAGTTTGATGTTACATTGTTTAGTAGCCTGTTTCCTGTGCTCACTGATGTTGTATGTGCAGGAGCTTGAGAAGAAGAGGAAGGAGAGGTCTCAGATTGCATATGAGAGGAAGAAACAGCTGAACAAACTGAGAGTCAAAGCAGAAAAGGTTGCTGAGGAGAAACTTGGTCCTCATCTAGAGATCATTGCCCCGATCAAGTATTGAGCAGTAGACATTTCTCTTTTAAGATGAAAATGTTGTGAACTGAGTGGAGTCTGTTTTCCTAATGATACTTCAGTTTTGTGTTTGATGGTTAAAATAGTCGTAATTTTGTATGCCAACCTTATTTATAAATTAGCCAAGTTGTTTTTTCAATTCAATCGGATTGCTACTTTATGATTTCCTGAATATCTTGATCCCTGTTGAAACAGACTTGAAATGCTTTTTATGATTGTTAAGATGGGGCGCAGATGAAAGCTTACACGGTGTAAGGAATGCTTTAGTAGGCCCTTTGTAGTACGCATTACGCAAGCTTTTTATTCTCACATGCTCGTGACAATTGATTGCATTAATAAAATTCCGAAGTTTTGAAGCAGGAAAGACCAATGTTGGAATTAGGACCTAGGCTAGATTGCGAGATCAATTATGTTCCTCCGGAAGATCACAATATTCCTTCTCTACTTCCAAGTCTTCCCGACTTCTTTTGGTTTGTCTCTCAATTTACGGTTTGGACCATGCAACGTTAACTTTCTTTGATGGGGTTTTTATCCACATGAGCATTTGGAATTGCTGGTATGACAAATAGCTGCTAGATTTCCAATTGCTTTCGAGTTAGACATTAAAGCATTTTTGGTTCTGCTAGATTTCCCACTGTATGCAAGTTGGATATTTCACCATTTTTATCTCACAAGTTAGACATGACGCCGTTTCATGGACTTAGGTACAAACGCATTTCCGAGAGGGTTTCAATAAGCATAAGAAATTTCTATTTATTATATAAATGATATCCAAGTTCAAGTGTGAGTACCCTTTGGGCCTTTCTAGTTGTGCTTTGGGTTGTTTTTCAAGCCCTTCTAATGCATTATCTGTTGAACAAAGTAAAAAAGGTATATTTTTGGTGGAGTTTTTATACCACTAAGAGCATCTCCAACAGTAAAAGCTATTTTTTTAGCTAAATCATCTAAAAGTTAAATTTAGGTAGTAAATTTCCAGCTTTTCCTCCAGCAGTGTTAGCTAAACTAAAAAAATAGAACGTGGAGTGTTTAGCTTTTTGTTATTTTCTCTCTCCTCCCTAGCTAAATTTAGCTAGAGATTTTAGCAGAAGCCAAATTTGACTTTCATATAGCTATTCTGCTGGAGTGCTAAACTATCTCAAATTAGCCAAATTTTTAACTTTTTGTTGAAATAGCTAGTTTGTTGGAGATGCCCTAAGGTCAAAACTTTCTTGCACCGAACAAAAAGATACCTAACTTTCAAAAGTGATCAAAATGATACCTAAATTTTTAAAAAGAAATCAACTTGATACCTAACTTTCAAAAGTGATCAAAATGATATTTAAAGTTTTAAAAACAAATCAACTTGATACCTCGGTTTATTTTTTGTAACTTCTCTGTTAAAATTGATCACGTGTGGTGCGGTGTTTTATGGGTTTATAATAATATTTTACACAAAAACTGTTTTTCAATTAGTTTTTATTTTACTTTGTTGATTATCTTCTTCTTCTATCTCTACCTCTCTCTCCACCTCTCTCTCCCCCCATTTTTCTTTGTTTCTTTAGAAGATTGGAAACATCCGAACTTTATTTGTTTTTAAAAATGATGGTGGAATTGAAATTGAATGGAAGATTTTAATTCTATAGAAGAAGAAGATTGGGTTATAGATGGTTGATGATCCTCTAACCACAAATCACTTCAATTTCTGGGCTTGATTTTGCATATGTGATGTCTATATTTAGTTTCGGATTCTAATTCTGCAAATTTTTTGAATTCCAATTACAGAAAGCTCACAGATTGTAGAAGAACGAGGAAGAAGGAGAACAAAAAAAGAGAGAGAGAAAGAATTAGAGGATGATATTTGTCATTTCCAACTAATAATTGAGTGAAAGGTTGTATATACTCTTAGCTTTAACGAAGATGTGACGGAAAATGGACGGAGGTATGAAGTTGATCAATTTTTATAAGTCTAGGTATCTCTTTGATCACTTTTGAAAGTTGGGTATCATTCTGTCCAGTGCAAGAAAGTTTTGATCCTAGTGGTGATAAAAACCCTTTTTGGTGCAGTAAATTGATCTTTTCAAATCATGCCTATCTTAGGCCTGGGCACGGGCTAAGACGAACCAGTTTTTTTAGGTTTAACAGATCTTGGGCCTAGAAATATATTTCGGTATGGGCCGGGCCGGTATGTGACACTTTGAGATTTTGATACCGACAGTACCGAACTCGGGACTAAAAAAAAAAAAAAAAAAAAATCTTTCAAAGTTTGCAAATTGGGCAATTTTCTGATTTTGCAAACTGATAGCTTTCAAATCTTCTAACTCTGCACATTTGCAAATGAACAATTTCATCATTCCAGCCCTATGAAAGTATGAAATATGAATCAAATGAACAATCTCATCATTCCATAATACCGACGGTACCGAACCTGGGCCTGAATCCGAGACTGAAAAAAAAAAAAAAAAAGCTTTCAAAGTTTGCAAACTGGGTAATTTTCTGATTTTGCAAACTGATAGCTTTCAGATCTTCTAACTCTGCACATTTGCAAATGACCATTTCCATAATTCTAGCCCTATGAAAGTATGAAATATGAATCAAATGAACAATCTCATCATTCCATGATTTCCATCATTCCATATTCCATCAAGGCTGATCTGATTCAATAAGTACATCAAGCAAGAAAAGAACAACTATACAAGTTACAGCACTAACAAAGTAACAACTAACAAGCTACAACTGAAGAAATTAAAAAAAGGCAGTCTGCATTAAAACTAAAAGAGTAAAAGTGTAAAAGCCATTAACACCCTTAAGGCAGTCTGCAATTCTGCAATTTTGCATTACAATTCAAGTATACACAAGCACAGGGCACAACTGGATAACAAGTTTGCATAACAAGACAACAAGTAGCCAATCTGAACAACAATAAGTCATTAACAAAAATACACAAGCACAACTGCACAACTGCACAAGCAGTCTGCAATTCTGCATTACAGTTCAAGTCTTACACTTCACACTCAGTTCACAGTTCACACATCAACTAAACTACTTAAAAGTTTAAAATTAATAGACTGCATTACAAGAAATCAAGAATACAAGGTGCTCCAATATTCACACTTTATCCATTACAGTTCATTATTCAATAACATAAACTCATAAAGTTAGGACAACATTAAAAATTGAAGACAACTAAAATGAAACAGTTTATAGAACAATTACATTACCAGCTACAACAGATTTTCCCTTCCCTTTGTCTTTTGGAACTGGAGCGGGACACACATTTTTGCTAGATGCAGTGCTTTCATGCTCTGCAAAAATAAAAATTACTCTCAACTCTCAATGATACAAATCAAAGCACTGAAAATGAAAAGAGCCTAAAAATAAAAACAAGACAGAAATTTTATACCATGTTCAATAGCTTCATAAAACTCTATGTTTTCAATGGTGGAATCATCTTGGATCTCTGCAATTTCATCACCTAACATCCAGTTTTGCATGTAATGAGTCCCTCTACAGTTTATGGAGTTAATGAGCTCCTAAATGTGTCAATAACCCTGCCTCCTGTTGAAAAACATGACTCTGATGCCACTATTGAGGTCTGAATGGTAGGAACATCCCTTGTTATTGCTGCTAACACTGGAAACTTTGGGCCATTGACCTTCCACCAACACAAGATGTCAAAGCAGTCTTCATCATTAGTTGGTTCCAATAGACCATTCAAGTATTGATCTACTTCATGAGCCATCACTGCCTCTGCACTTGATTGTACAATGTTCCTCCAATCATTGAGCAGCTGACCCCTAACACCTCCTTTACTATTGATACTTATGCTTGTAAGAGTACTAGTTGAAAATCTTGGAGAGTCTTGCGGTCTTGCCTCACCATGTGTCTGCCTCCATCTACATGAATTACATACTAAGGAAAAAAAAAGGCAGCTCATTAATATCCAATTAAAACCAAGTAAAAGATTGAAAATTATAGAACAAACAAGTTAAATACCTGATCATAGAGAGCCATAAGAAGGTTTCTAATCTCCAATGTTCTTATTTACACCTCATCATCATCTAAACTCTCACAAGTGAAGATGTGAGTCACATTCTTCAACTTGAACCTTGCATCCAATACTAGGCCAATGATCACCATGCGATTGATTTCATGAAATGATCCATAATACTTTAACCATCTAGATCTCATATTTCCTGCCATGTCCGTCAACACCTGCTCAGTTTCTGATCCAGTTGCAAACTCAGGTGCAAAAACATGCCTTCTATATTTTTTTTCCATGGTAATCACATCATGGAAAGTTGTATGCACAGAAGGATGCAATGAAGCACTAACCCTCAAAGTGACATCATAGAACACCCTCAAGAAATCCACAAACACTTATGCCTTCTCCCAATCTCCATCTTCTGGTGGTCCAACCCTGTTTCTCTTATTCTTTCTTGATACTACATCCCCATCCTTGTCATATTCTTCCTCTGGTTCTTTAAAGTATGCTGCAAAGTTGCTATCCTTATCCTCCACCATCAAAGCAAAAGCCTTCTTGAATTTCCGACCAGCTTTTAGCATGAGATGGGTGCTGTTCCACCTAGTTGGGACATCTAAACGCACCAGTCCCCTATATGGAAGTTTCTGTCTCTCAACAGCCTTCTTAAAAGAATCTAATCTTTTCGGAGAATATCTCACAAACTTCATAGCATTCCTAATTGCCAACACAGACTTCTGCAACCTCTTTAACCCATGCCCCATTATTAAATCAGTGATGTGAGCAGTGCATCTCACATGCATATATCTACGTACCATTCAATATTTGCTAGTAATATGAAGACTTGTTCATCTTAGAAACAAGCCACTCTAAAGCAGACTTGTTTGCAGATGCATTATCAACTGTAATGCACATCACCTTCTTAATCCCCCACTGCATTAGGCATGGCTCTATAAGCTTTCCTATAGTTGACCTTTGGTGATTTGGAATCACACAAAAACTAATGACCTTTTTGTGCATTTTCCAATCAACGCCAATGAAATGGGCAGTGTTTATACCTACACTAGCAAGCTAGTTCTCTACATCACCAAGCATAAGTAACACCCACGAGACATGGCAAGGCCCAACCGCGACATCCATCGTGTAGCTCTATGTTCAAGCTACGCCACGGTATCCGGAAGTCGCAAATCCAACGCCGGGAAGCCACCTTTTCGCCCTTGCCAAGATGCCTCCACAACATGGCTTTCTACATGCTTCTTGGACTAGCTAGAATTGTGTGGTTGCTTGTCCCACATCGAAAACCATGTAAAGGAAGAGCACTCCTTCACCTATAAAAGGAACTCTCCTCCCACTTAAACACCATTCATATCATCACAACTCCATTACAACACACTTTGTAATCATGTTAGGCCGCAAGGCTCAACACACACTAGTATAAGCTTTCAAGTGGACGTAGTCTCCCGCTCAGGCGGAGGCGAACCACTATACATCTCGTGTCACTCTCTCTCTCTCTCTCTCTAAAGCTAACTAGAGACCCCTCGGTCACTAACGTTAACATTGGCGCCGTCTGTGGGAAGCCGACACACAAAGGCTTCGTCACCTACCACGAACTTTGACCCGAAAGTGTCGAGTCAACGCTCGTTCAACATCAGATTGGAGTCGGTCAACGCCCGGCGGGGTCGGTCAACGCCCATCAGAGGCTTGGTCAACGCTGAACCTTCAAAAAAAAAAAAAAAAAAAAAATTAAATTTGCAGGTGCCTAATTTCTCTGGACACCCAGAGTTCTACTAAGGACACCCAGTTTTCTCTTCTTCTTCGCTGCACTCTGATGCTGCAAACCTCCGCCAGTCAACACTCAGCGGAGCACTTCCGCTGACAAGACCTCCACGGACAACTCTCCACACCCACAACTTCTCTGGGCACCGATCACCGCTCCGACCGTCAAAGATCCGCCAGCACACCGGTCCCTCCTCCGCTAAAGGTTCGTTAGCGGGGAACTTCTTCCGGTAAGTACCATCAGCAGCTTCTGCCATGGTCAGTCTGCCAAGGCCTAGTGCCCAGAGCTCCGCCAGAAATTCCAGTGGCAGCGTCATCAACCAGCGCACACTCAGCGGCCACTCCTTCCGCCCATATCTGTCAACGGCCCTCCACCGCTGCACTCCATCTCCGCAAGCGAGCTCCAAGTCTCCGCTGACTCCACAGCTCCGCTCCGCCGACTGTACTCCACTGGCACCATCTCCGCTGGACACCACCGCCAGCAGCAGCTCTCTCAAGACCCACTAGCGCTCAGCAACTAGCCGAGCATCTTCCGCCAGCGAACCCTTCCGCCAGCTCTTCAGCGCGACTGTGCCGCTGCCCATGCTCCACGGCTATCCCAGAGCTCCACTGACCCGCTCTGCTGCCCAAGCCAAACGGCAACCGCCAGCAACAAAAACCAAACTTTACCTTTTGCGGCAGCTGCTTCCTCCGCTAAGCATATTTAGCGGTAAGAGCTCCGCCAGCCACCGGCAAAAGATCCGCCAGCCACAACATCCTTCCCCTCTGGACAACCTCCGCTGACCACACCTCCGTTGACCTCCACCACCGCCGGCCAGAGCTATTTCTTTCTCAACGGAGAGATCAAATTCGATCCTGCTTCGTCCACTGCCCAAACATTGCAGCAGCTCATGATAAATGAAAAGCTGAGTTTTTCTGCTTCATACACCCATAAGCACCACGTGCTTCTGCTATATCCCTATTTGTGGGCACATACACTTACCACATGGGACACCTGTCCACACATACACCTCACATATATTTATGTTTCTATGATTGCACAAGTGCCATTTCCATCAGCTATGGATATAAACACATCAAGTGAATAGTTGTCTGTCGGCACGTTTGTACCAACACATGCATATGGCAAAAGCACATAAATTATGCATGTATGTGTTTAGTTGTGCTCCAACCTAATTAAATAGAGCATGCCCACATGTATCACCTGTGGAAGTCAACATCAACATGGCTAAAATTCAATGTCTTGCTATCCTTGTCTTCTGTGCACACGTATAGCACAAGTGGGTCACTCCCTAACATGCTATATATATATTCAATACCATGTCTACCTGTGCAGCTTCATATATATAGCATGTAATCATCCATATCTATTTGCATGTCGGCCGCTACTTGGCCATGCATATATTACTAGCACACATGCACATGCGATCAAATTAATCACACTCATGAAGTGAAATAATCCATTTTGTTACTTGGTCGGTTTATAAATAAGGATAAAATGCTAATCATTTACCTTATGTTAAGGGGACGCCGTCACTTAATACCGCATCCATTCACGAGGCTTCTACTAAGGAACTCCGCCGGGGTCACACTCCGCTCGCCTCCAAACCGGCACAAGATAAGTGTCTTCCTCTTATCTTTTCTGCTCTTGCAATTTGAGCTACCGCCGATGCCATGACTATACATGTCTCTATAACCCTTAAGCATGCCTACAACATGTTATTAGCAACTTTCCTACAAGTACATGCTACACACATACATGCTTGAATTCACTTTCATGTGACATTCGATCATCTAGCACCTCGTGACACTTATAGCTCAATTAAACATGCTCGGATAAATGCTTGCGAAACGGTTACGACTCGCTTGGGTATCAAAGCATGGCCGCGACTCGCTTGGGCTATGCCCCGCACGCTCGTACAGCGCCTACACCCAACTCGCTCGAACACCTAACTCGCTCCACTTATCCAACATGCTTTAGTTACGCTCTCGGTTCATAATGCTTCATGCATGTGGTCTAGCCTCCGAGCACCACACTTTTTCACGTTTTCTTACATGTGGTCTAGCCTCCGGGCTCCACGAGTCTATGGATGTGCACCTCCGATGTAACTACATATACGAATTTTTGTCTTTTGTGATACAGGATAGCGAGTCCCTTCTTGCTTGCGCAGCTCGGGGACTTGTAGGGGCCGTGCGCCCCTCGGATGTTACTTATGCTTGATGACTTCATGATTTGAACTCCCCAACCAAGAAGCTACTCTTACTCGGGGACTTCGGGGACTTGTTTATACCTACACTAGCAAGCTAGTTCTCTACATCACCAAGCATAAGTAACACCCACTTTGGGACATCCACGAGACATGGCAAGGCCCAACCGCGACATCCATCGTGTAGCTCTATGTTCAAGCTACGCCACGGTATCCGGAAGTCGCAAATCCAACGCCGGGAAGCCACCTTTTCGCCCTTGCCAAGATGCCTCCACAACATGGCTTTCTACATGCTTCTTAGACTAGCTAGAATTGTGTGGTTGCTTGTCCCACATCGAAAACCATGTAAAGGAAGAGCACTCCTTCACCTATAAAAGGAACTCTCCTCCCACTTAAACACCATTCATATCATCACAACTCCATTACAACACACTTTGTAATCATGTTAGGCCGCAAGGCTCAACACACACTAGTATAAGCTTTCAAGTGGACGTAGTCTCCCGCTCAGGCGGAGGCGAACCACTATACATCTCGTGTCACTCTCTCTCTCTCTCTCTAAAGCTAACTAGAGACCCCTCGGTCACTAATGTTAACAGGCAGTGTAGGGCAGAATGTCTGCTCTTTCTTCCCTACCAAAATTACAAAGAGTTGAAGGAAGAGATTATATATTTATAGGAGGAATCAATTAACACATTCAATCAAATGATTTCTGACCGAAATAGATGATTAGTCTAAAACTCGATCAACAGTAAAATTATCCATGGCATAGGACCTAATGTCAGGAGAACTGAATCAAGAATATGTCAACATAACTAAATCATATATATTTTTTTAATCTTCTGCACCTTTAATGCTAAAATATTTGTAAATTCATGCATAGTAGGTTGACAGCAAGAACAATAGTGAAAAACCTTAGCTTGATATAATGATTTCATTCAGTGGAGTATATATATTTTGATTCACTATCATTTTTGGTTGTATTAAAAGTTTAAAATATGCGGCAATGTTTGGGGTTAGCAGAAGTAGTGAAGGGAGTTGAGAATTGGTGTCAGATAAGGCTAGATTATGTAGAATCGCTGTAAATCTGTATGTAATTAGGATTCTTATTTATTTAGGTTATCCTGTAATTATAGGAATGATTGTTTCCTATTAGAGTTAGACTACTCCTTTTGTCCTTGTATATATACCCCTTTGTGGGATGAATAGAATTATAATATATTGAAAACCCTAAATTGAAGTATTCTTTTCTACTTGGTATCAGAGCAGGTTCAATCCTTTGAACTTGCGCTGCATCCTTTGAATCCTGAATCCCGAAGAACACCACAAACCGCTGCGTACCACCACCGTTGAAATCAAACCATCCTGAATTTCAAACCACCATCACCCTACCTTTTTTTCGAAAAAAAACAAAAAGAAAAAAAAACTTTTTTTTCCCAAAACATTCATATCCATCTTGAAACCCTTGAAAATCCAATCCTGCAAAAATCATGAATTCCTCAATGATGCAATCAGAGAAACAAGTTATGGGGCATTCGGTGACTACTGAATTTTCTGTTCTGGCTCAGCGCAAACAGGGTCCTCCTCCAGGCTTCTCAGGACCTTTTCCAACGCCACTAGTCCGTCCTCTGGGTAAACCAAATCCATATGCAAACAAAAGGTGCATTATCTGTGGGGAATTAGGTCATAGCAAGGAGCGGTGCTATGAAGTGATTGGTTACCCTGATTGGTGGGACTTCACCAAGAAACCGCGAAAGAATCTGGGCAAGGCCGTTGTTGCTACTACAGAGGAAATTTACCTAGACAATGCCTCCGCTAATGTAGCGCAGTCAGGTATGAAGGGTAAGGTTACTTTTAATAGTACATGGATAATTGATACAGGTGCATCTGACCATATGACCAATGACCCAAGTCTTGTGAAAAACCTTAGACGTTCCCCTCAAGATGTTGTCTCTACTGCTGATGGTACTCCAACTCCGGTCATCGGAGAAGGTTCTATTGCGTTATCTGATACCTTAACCCTTGAATATGTCTTAGTTGTTCCATCACTAGCTTATAATCTCCTGTCTTTTTGTCAAATTATTTTAGCTCTTGCATGTATTGTGACCTTCTATCCGTCTTTCTGTGTGTTTCAGGACATTCTGACTCGACTGATTCTTGGTTATGGTGTTAGAAGGGGGAAATTATACTATCTGGATCTAACAGAGACTGGAAAGAAACAGAAGCATCTTTTGGGACAAGCTAATCAGATCAACGGGGTAGAGAATGCGAAGGAAGCTGTATGGTTATGGCATCGCCGTTTAGGTCATCTATCCTTTAGTTATCTTAAGAAGCTGCAACCTCAGTTGTTTTCAGTTGTTAGTGATTTGGATTTCCACTGTGACATTTGTGAACTGGCCAAGAGTCACCGTATTTCATATTCACCAAGTCTTAATAAAAGTCCTGTTCCTTTTATGAAGATCCACTCTGATGTCTGGGGTCCTACGAAAATTCCTTCTATTTCTGGAGCTCAGTATTTTGTAACGTTTATTGATGATTGCACTCGCATGACATGGGTGTCATTACTGAAGAATAAGAGTGATGTATTTGGAATGTTTATCGAATTTCACAAAATGGTGACAACTCAGTATCAACAATCCATCAGAGTGTTTCAGGCGGACAATGGTGGAGAGTTTGTGAATGACCCTATGATTGAGTTTTGCCGGTCACATGGAATTCGTCATCAAACCTCCAATTCTTATACTCCTCAACAGAATGGTTTAGCAGAACGGAAGAAAAGGCAGTTGATGGAAGTTGTTCGTGCTTCGTTGTTTGGCATGAATGTACCTCGGTCCTATTGGGGAGAAGCAGTGAAATCAGCAGCATATCTTATCAACCGTACTCCTTCACGGGTAATTGAGTTTCAAAATCCTCATCAGAAACTTCATACATTTTTTACCATTCCTTCTATGCCTAATTTGGAGCCCCGGGTGTTTGGGTGCACAGCTTATGTTCATATTCCCAAGCCCCAACGCAGCAAGCTTGATCCCTGTGCCCGTAAGTGTATATTTGTTGGTTATGCTGACTTCCAGAAGGGCTACAAATGTTATGACCCGCTCACCAACACAGTACATGTCTCTCTTGATGTCTCGTTCCGTGAATCTGAGCCATATTACTCATGGGGAGCTTCTCAGTCTTCTCTTCAGGGGGAGAGAGGTTGTGAAGGGAATCCTTGTCCTATTGTTGATTTTGATGTCTTTGAAGACTTGGAAAATTTGGAGGAATGATTTGAAGGAAGAGATTCTGAAACAGAAAAAAACGATCGATCGTTTGAACCTAATGATCGATCGTTTCCTGAGGCAGAAACTGAGGCAGAAGCAAACAAAGCCAACGATCGATCGCTTGGACCTAACGATCGATCGTTTCCTGAGGCAGAAGCAGACGACGCAAACGATCGATCGCTTGAAGCTAACGATCGATCGTTTCAACAGGCAGAAACTTCCAGAAGCCAAACGATCCATCGTTTGGTCCCTAACGATCGATCGTTTCCTGAGACGATTTTTTTGGAGAGTTTGAATCAAAATCCAGACATATCTGAGGCTCACACACAAGATATTTCCCCTTCTACATCCCCAACTGAAGATTCCGCTCAGAATGATCCACCTCAGGTACCCCTAAACTTTAATGAGTCTTCTGGGTTAGAAAGTGTTGAACCTAGGAAATCACAAAGGGTTACCAAGGGAATTCCTAAGAAACAATATGAACCAGATATCAAAGCCAAAGCTAAATACCCTATAGCTAACTTTATGTCTAACCATAGGATTTCCTGGTCACATGCACTTGTTGTTGATCAATTGTCTACTGTATCTATTCCTAGTAACGTGCAGGATGCATTGACGGATCCAAAGTGGGCAAGGGCGATGAATGAAGAATTGGAAGCTCTTCAGAAGAATGCAACATGGGAGTTAGTACCTATGCCGGTTGGAAAGAAGACTGTAGGATGTCGTTGGGTGTTTACTGTGAAGCTTAATGCTGATGGAACTATTGATAGATATAAGGCGAGGTTGGTTGCCAAGGGATACACACAACGTTATGGGATTGATTATGAGGAGACTTTTGCACCTGTGGCAAAGATCAATACTGTCCGGATTCTAATCTCACTTGCAGCAAACAAAGATTGGCCCTTGCACCAGTTTGATGTGAAGAATGCATTTCTTAATGGGAATTTAGAGGAAGAAGTGTACATGGATGTGCCCCCTGGTGTTAAGAATTACCCAAGTGAAGTTGGCAAGGTGTGTAAGTTGAGGAAATCTTTGTATGGCCTAAAGCAGTCTCCAAGAGCTTGGTTTGGGAGATTTTCAAAGTCCATGAGAGCTTTTGGATACAAACAGAGCAATTCTGACCATACCTTGTTTATCAAGCGCAAGAATGGCAAGATTACAGCTCTTATTGTGTATGTTGATGACATGATCGTTACAGGGGATGATCTGAAAGCGATGAATGAGTTGCAAAAGAATTTGTCAAAAGAGTTTGAAATGAAGGATCTGGGACAACTGAAGTATTTTCTGGGTATTGAAGTTGCGAGGTCTAAGAAGGGGATTTCACTGTCACAGAGGAAGCATGTTCTTGACTTACTTGCTGAAACGGGGATGCTGGACTGCAGTCCAATTGAGACACCCATTGAGATGAATCACAGACTTGCTATTTATCCTGATCAAGTTCCAACTGATAAAGGAAGATATCAATGTCTTGTAGGAAGGTTGATTTATCTTTCACATACTAGACCTGATATTGCTTATGCTGTGAGTGTTGTCAGTCAGTTTATGCATTGTCATAGTGAAGAGCATATAGATGCAGTTTTTCAGATTTTGAGGTACTTGAAGATGGCGCCAGGTAAAGGGTTACTGTTTGAGAAAAAAGATGAATTGGAAGTTGTTGGATACACAGATGTAGATTGGGCTGGTGATAAAACTGACAGGCGTTCTACATCTGGGTACTTCACTTTCGTAGGAGGGAACCTTGTCACTTGACGTAGCAAGAAACAGAAAGTTGTTGCCAGATCAAGTGCAGAAGCTGAATTTCGAGGTATGACACATGGAGTCTGTGAAATGTTATGGATTCGTAATGTCCAGAAAGATCTAGGTTACAAGCTTAAACAACCTATGGATTTGCATTGTGATAATAAAGCTGCCATTGAGATTGCACATAATCCAGTTCAGCATGATAGAACAAAGCATGTGGAGGTTGACCGTCATTTTATTAAAGAAAATCTTGACAGAAAGGTTATTCGTTTTCCATTTGTAAACTCAGAAGAGCAGTTAGCTGACGTTCTTACTAAAGGAGTGTCCAGGAAGATATTTGACAGCTCGGTTGACAAGTTGGGCATGATAGATATCTATGCACCAACTTGAGGGGGAGTGTAGAATCGTTGTAAATCTGTATGTAATTAGGATTCTTATTTATTTAGGTTATCCTGTAATTATAGGAATGATTGTTTCCTATTAGAGTTAGACTACTCCTTTTGTCCTTGTATATATACCCCTTTGTGGGATGAATAGAATTATAATATATTGCAAACCCTAAATTGAAGTATTCTTTTCTACTGATTAAGAGTTGTTTCATCTCTGTAACCAAAAAGAGCATCTGTTAGTCAATGTTCACAAATTACTAGCCACAAAATAATAAGACAGGGTCACGTCTCATAGTGTTTACCTCCTTTTTTTATTTTATTTTTATTTTTTATTTATTATTATTATTATTATTATTTTACATTTAGCTCATATATATGTGTGTGTGTGTCCGTTAGTCAATGTTCACAAGTTACTAGCCACACAAATAATAAGAGAGGTCACGTCTCATATTGTTTACCTTTTTTTTTACATTTAGCTCATATATGTGTGTGTTTGTGTGTGTGTGTGTGGCTCTTTTAGTGAGGGATCCATTTTTTTGGCCAGAGGGATCCATTTTTTTGGACCAATTTTTCAATCGCATACTGGGATTTCGACTGTTTAGTTTTTAGGTCTATGGGAGTAGATCACTTATGCAAATTTTTAGCCAAATTGATAATTGTTAAGGCATTCAAAACTGTGATTTACAATTATAAACATGAAAAGTTTAGGTTGGATAGATTTGATTCGTTCTTTCTTTCATTTAGTTCAGTACCTTAACGATCATCAATTTGGCTGAAAATTTGTAGAGGTAATCTATTCATTGAGTCTTAAGAACTGAATGGTCGAGATGCTGATATGTGATTGCAAAACGGATCCCACAAAATTCCAGCGAGTGTAGTAACAACTAAATTTCCAACGAGTGTAGTAGAAGGATTGCAAGAGTACGAGTGCAATAACATAGATGGATGAGTACAAGTGCAGTAGTAGAACTAGACGAGTACAAATGTAGTAGCAAAATTGAACGAGTATGAATGTGCAGCAAGTGCAGTAGCAGGATTGGACAAGTGTAGTAGCAGGATTGGACAAGTGCAGTAGTAGGACATGAGTACAAGTGTAGTAGCAGAACTTGACGAGTATGAGTGGAGTAGCAGGATTTGAACAAAAAAGAGTTTGAATTAAAGAAAATAAATAATATTTAGTTATCCATGCATGAAGGTTAGAATTGTAAATATCTTATTGACATATGGCAACAAAATAACAACTTGTCTTATGTGTAAAATTTTGTCCTTATAAGCTCTAAATCAACATGTGGGGATGTATTTGTGAATTCATCTTCAGTCAAGGGCTTATGTGTGGTTTGCTAAAAAAAGAATCCATAATATGCGCGCGCACACACACACACACGGTCCTTGTAGTGAGGAATCCCTTTTTTTAGTGTTTTTAAGGGATAGCTTATTAGACCCATTTTTCGATCACATATCCACATCTCAACCGTTCAGTTTTTAGGTCTATATGACTAGATCATCTCTGCAAATTTTCAGCCAAATTGATAATCATTAAGGCATTCATAACTGTGATTTACAATTATGAACATGAACGATTCAGGTTGGATGGATTCGGTTCGTCCATTGATTTAATTTAGTTTATATCTTATCAATAATTAATTTGGTCAAAAATTGCAGAAATGAACTATACATTAAGACTTAAAAACTAAACGGTCAAGATGTCGAAATGCGATCGAAAATTGAGTCCCACAAGGAATTCTTTAGTGGAATGACCCTTATATATATATATATATATATATATATATATATATATATATATATATATATATATATATATATATATATATATATATACTGAATTGGGAGGTGCCTAGGTCACGTTTTGGTCGTACCATAGGTCTTCCCCTGGGAGATGGACAACTACAGTAGAAAACAATGTCGTAGTGGCTTAGATTAGGGAGCTGTTAGAGATGCTCTAAGTTGTGCCAATATATTTGTCTATATATAAAATCCAATATTTATCTATTTAATTTTAAGTTGAGAACAATATCAATGCAACATGGTGGAGTTTAGCTGTTTCAGCATGACATGTCATAGCTCAAATAGAAGTCATGTCGCTGGTAAGTCAAGAAAAATAAAACCATCAAAATCTAAAATTGTAGTATTTGCGTAACATAAGGATGTACTGCATTAACTTGGTCATAATTGTTAATGAACGGGATTTTCTTTTCTCCATTAATTTCTCTCTAGTACTTCATCTAAGCAAGGAAAGTAGCTGCTAACGCTCAGAGTCTTAATTTTTGACTTTATGAGGTCAAAAGTTCGGTTTCGTGGCCTCAAAGACGGCATTATCAAATGAATCACACAAATTAACCTACCACACTCGCAAAGAGTGCGTTTCGAACCCCACATTAAGTAAGAAAATTAAATTTCCAAACATTCCCAAATTGATTGAGTGACCAATTGCTGGACTTAAGAATGTGGACATTTGATTTAAGGATTGCCGTCTCTACTTCTTGATTAGTAACAAAGTGATGTTCACCCTAAGTTTTGATGACTAAAAAGACTACTTTAACATCCTCTAAGTTATTGTTATTGTTGGCCAATTTTTGAGATAGCACATACGAAAAACGAAGCAAAATAAAACGATAGTCAATCTCTATCTTCTAATTTGATAATTAGTTAGCGTAAGTCATTTATTTTTCTCTATTGAGATCACGTGAAAAATTTCACTGGAGCTTATATCGCTATATTCAAATATAGTCATTACGTTTGTATAACGGTTTATCAATTATTTTATATAGCTCTCTAAAAAGAGAATGAACAGAAAAGTTTGATATTGTTTTGTTATTTTTTGATTTACAATATTTCCTTCCATCTCTACAGGACAAGACGTACAGGCATTGTGTTAATTTCATTTTCACCGTCCTTTTGGGATTAATAGATCTTATATCTGATTCTCAAACCTTATCAAGTAAATCTCTAAATCTGGATCTAAGATCCTTATAATCTGTAATATATAGACAAATGGTCCGAAATAATGTTCATTCCCAAATTCTAGCAAATTGTTTTTTTTTCCTACATATATAGATAATATGTTTTTATTTTCTTTCTTGTTAAAGCTCAAAACCGCCCTATTAGAAATGTTTATGTGATTATAAAAAATCATTATATAAATTTGTTTTAAATGGACCCATAAAGGAGACCTTTAGCTTCCCCCTTTCCCTCCAAATTCCATATTAGTACTTTCTCTTATTGCCATATGCTATAAATACAGAATCACCAATTTACATATCATTTGATTTTCTTCGATCTCCCATCTCCTCTTCTTCTCCACTCTCCATAATCAAAGAAGAAGATGTCATTTCTTCTTCCATGGTTAGCTTACTATTCATTTGTTGCCATCTTGCTAGGGATTGGATTATTAGGGCAACTAGGTGTAGATGGCCAGGTCTATAAGTTGTACGGCCAAAAGAAATTGGCTACTTACACCATCACCGTAGATCAATCCGGCCAAGGAAACTTCACCAAAATACAATCTGCCATTGATGCTGTTCCTTCAAACAACAAGCATTGGGTTTGCATCAAGATCTCCGCCGGCACCTATAGGTTTATATATATTTTTGGTTTCTCTTTTTCAGTAATGAAAATTAGTTTATACAATGTAAATTTGGGAATTGAATTAAATTTGTGCAGGGAGAAGGTGAAAATCCCTTTTGATAAGCCGTACATACTTCTGAAAGGAGAAAACAAGCGACAAACACAAATTGTTTGGGATGATATTGGCCCTGTTGACAAAAGTGCCACTTTCACTTCTGAAGCCCCTAGTATCACTGTCAAATCCATCACTTTTGCTGTAAGAAAAAAACCTCACACTCTTTTTTTTTTTTTCTTTACGCTTTCTATTGGTGAATACAATTGGCAATTATTTATTTATATTCGACATCTTTTAACTACGAAGAAAGGGTATGAATTGATCGAAAAGAAGCAAAAGATGAGAGGGCGTGAGTATCTTTTCTCTTTTATTTGGGAACGTACTTGCTCACAGTATCTTTTCTCTTTTATTTGGGAACGTAGTTGGTCACCACTTTTAGTCAATCAGTCTCAGGCATTACATATCCCATTAGATGCGTTTGATTTAACTTTGGAGCATCACAAACATTAACTTATTGGTGGTGAACTAGATTTTTTTCCCTGTTAATTTGTCTTCTTTTAGAGGTTCGGTTCTAGAATTAATTTTTGTAAGTTTTGATAGGAAATGTTACTCTTCGTGTAATGTAAGTATATAAATTTTTGTAATACCTTTGGTGAATGAATTATTTAATTAAGTCCGATATGCAGAATTCATACAACAATCCTTTTAATAGCAATCGTCAAATTACACAAGCATTGGCAGCGATGATAAGTGGTGACAAAACTTCCTTCTATAAATGTGGATTCTTTGGGTTTCAAGACACTTTGTGGGCGGTTGAAGGACGCCACTTTTACAAGCATTGCACTATCCAAGGTGCTATTGATTTTATCTTTGGCCATGCCCAGGCCATTTTCCAGGTAATAAAATTTAATGGCTTGTTTATTATCTTGAATTAGAAAGTGAATGAATCGGAGACATACTTCTGAAGTTAACAAGATATGATTATATATCCTCCCCTACGTAATCTAATTCCCGAAGAAGATATATAGTTGACTTGTGTTTTAATGTGTGCTTAATTATTAGATGTTGGAACTCATGAGTCAGAATAGTTTTCTTTCTTTTTTGAAACGGTAAGCGATTACTTTGGGTGCCTTATGTTGATTGCATAAGTTTTCGTGTAGGGATGCTCCATATCAGTGGTTGCGGGAAATCTGCAGCCCGGTGGGATAGGATACATCACAGCACAGGGGAGAGAACAGCCAAATGAACCTGGTGCTTTTATTTTCAAGAATTGCAGGGTGCATGGTACTGGTTTAACCTATTTGGGAAGGGCATGGAGACTGTACTCGAGGGTCATTTTCTACGATTCCAACTTATCAGACATTGTAGTCCCTCAGGGTTGGGATGGTTGGCAGGCTCTTGGCCATGAGTAAGATCCTCATACATCTTGTACCAAAATTATTGGTTTGTATAAGAAAAAAAAATGTAGAGTCTTCCTTATAAATGACCAATCATGTTTATGTTTGTCAAATTTAGAGCTCCGAACAGACTTTGATTTTAGTTATTTGTACTGGAGTAACATTTCTTATGTAATCGGTAATTGTGTGTAATCTGCAGGGACCAATTGACATTTGCCGAGTATGGGTGCTATGGTCCAGGAGCCGACACTTCGAAGCGTGTGAGTTGGGAAAAGAAGCTTAGCCCTAATATCGTGCAACAGTTTACTAGCTTGAATTTCATTGATTCTGATGGATGGCTCATTGACCAGCCTTTCTAATTGTGATTAAAGTCATGGTTCTTTCAAATCAAAAATTGCTATATTTTTTTCTCACTTCTTCATGATGTCAATTATGTGCAGATTGATTAATAAAGTTCTGTTAGTTTAGCAATGTAACAGGTCATCTAATTTTTCTTCTGGGGTTCTATTTACATTGGGATATATTACGAACTCTCTTAATTTTTGAGTTATTTCTTGTATCTCTAGACAACTATTTGGACATTATTCACTATTACCAGATGTAGTTAATAAGAAAAAAAAAAAAAGAATCTTCTTTTTTTGACAGGGAGAAAAAAAAAGAAAAAGAATCTACTTGCACCAAGTTTCTGCCTGAAAGTCACACCAGTTATGCCCAGCATTCCTTAGGATTCTTTGGTAGCGCAATTTCTAATCAAAGACTACTCTTATGCTTCCAGACATTTAGGTTTCGGGTTTTAGATAAACCCTGAAACAAAAACATGGCGAACTTCGAAAATTGAACAAAAGTAGGTATTGACTATCGATCTATCAAATATTTTGATTCAGTGCAGTAACGAATGCACAAACAACATAAATAGTTTCAGGGGGCATTTCTCTATATGCTGTTTGTTTCTCATTTTGGATTTTGAATTTACGGTCTAGTCAATTTTGTGCTCCTCTGGACTTTGAACTTCATGTTCTTCTGAGGCCTAATTTCTTCATGCAATGTGGTTTTAACGTGTTGATGCTCGATGAACAACTAAACCAACTGCATGTTCACTGATCTACTTTGCTAACTGATGTAGGACAAGATTTTAGCCGATTTCAACCAAAAATCTCGAAAAGAAAGAAACGTCTAAGAAGAATAATTTGAATATTGGAAATTGGTATTCAAATAGGCTTCTTAATGATGGAATTAATCATAAATTACTCTTTTGGATATATCGGGATTCTCGAGCAAAATCTTGATTGTGATTCCAAACGTAATATTCTTTAGTATCTAGGATTTTATTTCTGATTTTTATTTAATCAGGTTTAATTAGGTTTCCTAGTTTTAGTCTACAATAAATTCTTCTTTATGTTTTCTAGTTGTATTAGGTTTATGCTATGTGCCCTGTATTAGATTGTAATTTTCATTCAAGTTATCAATAAAAAAAACAAATATTAGAGAAGTTTATCTATGTTTCTTACGGTTGTGCCCGTAATTGCTAGTGGATTCTAGCTCATCTCATATGGCTTTCGACGCTTGACAGAGCCTCTTACTATCGTGTTCACGCTTCCCGCATCATTTGGTATCAGAGCCAGGTTTCGCCCACTTCTTAGCAGACGACGATCCAAGGGAGAAGTTCACTACCACCAACCTCAACGACGCTGGTCGTAGAGTATCTATCAAATAAAGTTTCGTTGAAGAGGAACATGCCAAGGGATTCGCCCTAGGACAACCTCATCAATCCAAAAAAAAAAAAAAAACATGGAACGTTGGATATTCACAATGCCGGATTACGACGACTTCCGAACTACATGTGTCATCAAAGACAAGGTATGCTCTGTAATAATTGACAGTGGTATACGAGAGAACTTTGTAGCAAACAAAGTTGTGGATTATTTTCAATTACCGACAGTGAAGTTGAGTGATCCATACTGGATTCCATTTGGAGTAGGCCTCGTCAACGGGCCGGGCCGGTCAGGGCCCGGCCCATTCATAGAGGGCTTGGCCCGGGCCTTACTATATTTTTAAATAATAACAGGCCGGGCCGGGTCGGGCTTTATTGTAAATTGAAGAATCCAAGCCCGTCCATATAAAGCGGGCCTTGCGGGTTTTTTCGGGCAGGGCCTTGCGGACTTTTTTGGGCCGGGCCTTGCAGGCTTTTTTTATAAATAAATCTTTAAAGACACTAATTTTTTATAAATCTATATTTTCCTTATTCTCTTGCAAATATGTCGATTGTAGTTTAGGGAAATAAGGGTCTCCCGCAAAGGATTAAGTTAAACTAAAAGCTTCAACAAAAGTCACAAAAAGTGACTGAAGTTCCTACTGAACAGCAGTCGAAAAACAAACTAAAAACCTAACCAAAACAACCCAGAAAACACGAAAATTTACAGAGACGTACTAGACACACAAGGCGTCCAGCACACAAAATTTGGTGAATTTTGGAGTTGATTTACTATATTAAATAAATACGTCAAAATAGAGGACAAAAAGAAAACGAAACTGAGACAGGTTTGAGATTTGGTTGATATCCTTCCTTTTGCTCTTATTTCTTTCCTTGCTTCGGAAAACCTAATAAACATAAAAACAACTAAATTAACCTGAAAATAAGATAAACTAACAAAGTAAATATGGGAATTAACAACATTATTATCGCATAATTATGTTCCTATCACACTCCAAAGAGCAATCTCTATTAATTCAAAGAAACTGGGAAAACCTACCGTTGGATGTGATTATTACAATAAATTATGAGTGTGGTTAAAAATTTAGTCAATTTCACCATAGTTTCGAACCCGATCGATTTGGTCAACCGTAGTCACTTGTATGTTTTCTTAGTTGACCGATGGCGTGACAACCGTGAAACGTGATTATTTTTTTACATCACGTTTGTAAATATTTCATCGATGGATGTGCGTGGACATAAGATAAAAATTTTAATTTTAATTACAAATACGTTGGCCTATACCAATTTGCTTCATAAAGTTGTATGACTTATACATTGCATTTAAATTGTTGAGGTCCATTCTAAAGCAACCATGAAGTGGAAGATGAATATGGAGAAACCAACCGCTCGATGGAGAGATTGTAATGTTTTATGGTGGTTGTAAAAAATCCAGCCAATTTAGTTCTTGTTTCGAATTCGATCAACTAGGTCAAACTTAGTTACTCTTATAAACCTATATTTATATATCATACACTCCAAAGAGCAACCTCTATAAATTCAAATAAAATGAAAAAACCGACTGGTGGATGTGATTATTACAATAAATTATGAGTGTGGTAAAAAATTTAGCCAATTTCACCATATTTCCGAATCCGATCGAATTGGTCAACCGTTGTCACTTGTATGTCTTGTTGGTTGACCGATGACATGATGACCGCGAAACGTGCTTATTTTTTCACATCATGTATGTAAATATTCAGTCAATGGATGTGCGTGGACATAAGATAAAAATTTTAATTTTAATTACAAATACGTTGGCCTATACCAATTTGCTTCATAAAGTTGTATGACTTATACATTGCATTTAAATTGTTGAGGTCCATTCTAAAGCAACCATGAAGTGGAAGATGAATATGGAGAAACCAACCGCTCGATGGAGAGATTGTAATGTTTTATGGTGGTTGTAAAAAATCCAGCCAATTTAGTTCTCGTTTCGAATTCGATCAACTAGGTCAAACTTAGTTACTCTTATAAACCTATATTTATATATCATACACTCCAAAGAGCAACCTCTATAAATTCAAATAAAATGAAAAAACCGACTGGTGGATGTGATTATTACAATAAATTATGAGTGTGGTAAAAAATTTAGCCAATTTCACCATATTTCCGAATCCGATCGAATTGGTCAACCGTTGTCACTTGTATGTCTTCTTGGTTGACCGATGACATGATGACCGCGAAACGTGCTTATTTTTTCACATCATGTATGTAAATATTCAGTCAATGGATGTGCGTGGACATAAGATAAAAATTTCAATTTTAATTACAAATACGTCGGCCTATACCAATTTTCCTCCTAAAGTTGTATGACTTGTACATTGCATTTAAATTGTTGAGGTCCATTCTAAAGCAACCATGAAGTGGAAGATGAATATGGAGAAACCAACCGCTCGATGGAGAGATTGTAATGTTTTATGGTGGTTGTAAAAAATCCAACCAATTTAGTTCTCGTTTCGAATTCGATTAACTAGGTCAAACTTAATTACTCTTATAAACCTATATTTATATAGAGAAAAATTCAGCTACCGTCCCCAAACTATGTTGCCAAGGCCAATTTGATACCCGAACTCTCAAAAGTATCAATGTGATACCCAAAGACGTAAATTGGTATCAACGTGATACTTCCGTCCAAAATTTCTGACGGTGCCGTTTGTTTGCTGACGTGGCAAACACGTGGCAAAAAAAAGAAGGGCAAAATTGACTTTTACCCTTTTTGTTAATTTATTTTTCTTTTCTTTTCATTTCTTCTTCTTCTTCGTCTGGGATTTTCTTCACCCTCACCACCTCCCCCCTCCGCCGGCCTTCGCCCCCCACCTCGTCCCCCCGCCTTTCCATGCCGGCCCTCCTCCTCCGGCCGCCGGTCCTCCCTTCGACCCGGAGCTCCACAAACGGATCGACAAGGTCGTCGAGTACTCCGCCAAGAACGGACCCGACTTCGAAGCCATGATTCGCGAGAAGCAGCAGGATAATCCCGACTACGCTTTCCCCTTCGGCGGCAAAGGCCACGGCTATTACCGTTACAAGCTCTACGCCTCCACTCGGGTCGGGTCGTTCAACCCGAATCCTCAATTCCCTCCCCACATGCTTCGTCCTCTGCTGAATCCGATGATGAATGGGCCGCCGAACCTGATGATGGGCGGCCCGCAGTCATATTTCTACGACCAGCAGCGGCATAATCAGCAGCCTTTCGGAGTTTATGGGAGGTCCGATTATGACCAGGCGGCGGCGCAACCCTTTAAAGGGCTTTCGGGGTCGCTGCCTCCTGATGTTGCAATGGAGCTGAGCAATGTGCTTATGACGCTGAATGGGACCAAAGAGTCGATTAAAGGAGCCAAGTTTTGGTTTATGCAGAGGTCTATTTTCGCTCTGGCTCTGGTTGAGGCTCTTAGAGAGAGGGTGTTTGGACTTGATGATCCTGAGAGGCAGCTACATGTGATATTTGTTGCCAATGACATTTTGTACGAAACCCTAAGAAGAAGAAGAAGAAGAAGAAGAAGAAGGAAGAAAAAGAAACGAAAAGAAAAGAAAAAGAAGAAAATCGCAGAAGAAGAAGAAGGAAGAAAAAGAAATGAAAAGAAAAGAAAAAGAAGAAGATCGCAGAACCCAGAAGAAGAAGAAGGAAGAAAAAAAAGAAGGGTAAATAGGTCATTTCATTTTTTTTCCGACCCATTTGCTTGCCACGTCAGCAAACAAACGACGCCGTCAGAAATTTTGGACGGAAGTATCACGTTGATACCAATTTAGGTCTTTGGGTATCACATTGATACTTTTGAGAGTTCGGGTATCAAATTGGCCTTGGCAACATAGTTTGGGGACGGTAGCTGAATTTTTCTCATTTATATATCATACACTCCAAAGAGCAACCTCTATAAATTCAAATAAAATGAAAAAACCGACCGGTGGATGTGATTATTACAATAAATTATGAGTGTGGTAAAAAATTTAGCCAATTTCACCATATTTTCGAATCCGATCGAATTGGTCAACCGTTGTCACTTGTATGTCTTCTTGGTTGACCGATGACATGACGACCGCGAAACGTGCTTATTTTTTCACATCACGTATGTAAATATTCAGTCAATGGATGTGCGTGGACATAAGATAAAAATTTCAATTTTAATTACAAATACGTTGGCCTATACCAATTTTCCTCCTAAAGTTGTATAACTTGTACATTGCATTTAAATTGTTGAGGTTCATTCTAAAGCAACCATGAAGTGGAAAATGAATTCGGAGAAACCAACCACTCGATGGAGAGATTGTAATGTTTTATGGTGGTTGTAGAAAATCCAGCCAATTTGGTTCTCGTTTCGAATTCGATCAACTAGGTCAAACTTAGTTACTCTTATAAACCTATATTTATATATCATACATTCCAAACGGCAACCTCTATCAATTCAAATAAAATGGAAAAACCGACCGTTGGATGAGATTATTATAATAAATTATGAGTGTGGTAAAAAATTTAGCTAATTTCATCATAATTTCGAATCTGATCGAATCGGTCAACCGTAGTCATGACATGTAGAATATATATGCACATATTCTATACAGAAGTATGAGAACTTTCAATTTCACCATAAGCCAAATTACAACAAATTCACACTCACACAAAGACACACACACACACACACACACACACACATATATATAACATATACATTAATACATACATACATCATCATTATTGAAGATCCAGGACTTTTAGACATGTTTATATATATATATATATATATACAATAATGATGATGTGGCACACTGAAGATTTCCAAATATATGTACTGGGCCTTCTAGACATGAACTTGTAAAAGATGTTGCAGATTCTCGTCTAAGCTGAACTGCATTCACTTAAATTGCCATAACTCCTTCTAGAAAAGTCGGAATCGCAAACCGTAAAATTCCTTAGAAACTAGACACATGGGGCTTTCCGTGCATATAGGGTACAGCTTCTAATTCCATCCGAGCAGTTCCCAGTAATTCAGCGAAGTTAGGTTCTAGACATGAACTTGTAAAAGATGTTGCAGATTCCCGTCCAAGCTGAACTGCCTTCACTTAAATTTCTATAACTCCTTCTAGAAAAGTCAGAATCGCAAATCGTAAACTTCCTCAGAAACTAGAAACATAGGGCTTTCCGTGCATATAGGGTACAGCTCCTAATTCCATCCGAGCAGTTCCCAGTAATTCAGTGAAGTTAGGTGTTCTGCACAACAGTTTCTGTGTTAGTTAGCTCAGCTTAGCTTCTTTTCTTCTTTCTTTGAAACACACCTACAAAGACACTAAACTAATGTAAATGAACCATAAATAAGGAGAACTAAACATATATACCAACAGAAAGAGCCAAAGAGGCATAGAAATATAAGAAAATATGAGCACATCAACATATATATATATATATATATATATAAATATAATATAATATAATAGTTTACGGGCTTTTACCGGCCGGGCCGGGTTTTTGCGGGCTTTTTGGCGGGCCTCCATCGGCCCACCGAGGCGGGCTTTTGTTGGCTTTTTGATGGGCCGGGCCGGTCTTTTGGCCCTACGAGCTGGCGGGCCTCCATCGGCCCACTTGATCCGCGGGCTTTTTGATGAGGCCTAATTTGGAGAGGATGAATATGCACAAGTAACAGAGGTTTGTAAAGTTCCTGTCTCTATGGGAAAATTTTATAAAGAAGAGATTACTTGTCATGTGATTGACATGGACGACACTGATGTGCTTTTTGGAAGACCATGGCATGAAAGCGTCAAAGGTGGTTATTGCAAAGACAACGCATATTTATTTAGGTGGGAGTCGCACAAAATTAAAATCAAGCCTGGAAGGAAGAACATCAAGAATGACCATCCTGAGGTGTGTGAAAAGGAACATGAAGAAGCCACATTGAAGAGAAACTCATTAAGGACAAGGAAGCTGATTCATTCCTCACATCAATATCCATGTCATGCATGCCTAATTGTGTTCAAGATCAACCCAGGGAGAAGTCATTGCCCATTTCTTTTCAAGTGGAGGAGTTCAAGTTTCAAGATGCTTATTCTAAACTTGTCTACGGTATTGGATTCATGGTGATACCTTTTAATTTCGAGAATATTGAAGTTGATGACTTATCATGATTTATTCCTACTAATGATCGAGCTGCATTCAAGAGGAACTAGAGGTCAAGTTCTTTTCAAGTGGAGGAGACTGATGTAGGACGAGATTTTAACCGATTTCAACTAAAAATCTCGAAAAGAAAGAAGCGTCTTCACATTAAGAAGAATAATTTGAATATTGGAAATTGGTATTCAAATAGGCTTCTTAATGATGGAATTAATCATAAATTACTCTTTTGGATATATCGGGATTCTCGAGCAAAATCTTGATTGGGATTCCAAACGTAATATTCTTTAGTATCTAGGATTTTATTTCTGATTTTTATTTAATCAGGTTTAATTAGGTTTCCTAGTTTTAGTCTACAATAAATTTTTCTTTATGTTTTCTAGTTATATTAGGTTTATGCTATGTGCCCTATATAAGGCACCTCTTAGATTGTAATTTTCATTCAAGTTATCAATAAAAAAAACAAATATTAGAGAATTTTATCTATGTTTCTTACGGCTGTGCCCGTAATTGCTAGTGGATTCTAGCTCATCTCATATGGCTTTCGACGCTTGACAGAGCCTCTTACTATCGTGTTCATGCTTCCCGCATCATTTCAATATTCAAATTATTCTTCTTAATGTGAAGACGCTTCTTTCTTTTCAAGATTTTTGGTTGAAATCGGCTAAAATCTCGTCCTACATCACTAACGAAGGTATTACCAAGTTCTGCCGAGTAATTAAGCTCGGTTTGATGAAAAACTTCTGTGGTTTTTGAATAAACCTGTTCACATATTATGGATCACGGATAAGGATATTGTCACGCCCCGAATTTTGAATAACACATTCAAAATCCGAAACATGAATTAAACAACTTAAACAAATAAACGTTCTGAATTCTTTTCTCAGAAACAACTCCACCACTTACACAAAATTTCCAAATCGGTAAACTTCGAGTTAATTATTACAATTCCCTCTTACAAAGTAAAATTGTAAAACTCTAAACGAGCATAACGAACCTCACAACATAAAATCAGAGTATCACAAGCAGCTACTCTACACAGCTCGATCACCTTCCTGATTCTCCTGTCCTGTAGGATTACCCGCTACACCGTTTGAATAGTGTACCGGGAATTGCAACAACACAAAACCCGGTAAGCTTTTTGCAAAGCTCGTATGAGTAAACAAGAAAGAACTGTTGATTTATTAAATTACAATTCAAGTAAAATTCAACAGTATTACGTCTGCAAAGAGACATCAAACCACTCATGGAAAACCACAAGGAATACATTTTCACAATCCTCAAATCACAATACACCACACTGGTCCTGCAAACACCCAACCCACATAACACCACTCTGGTCCATCCCAATAACACGTTAGAGCTCTAACTGCCTCGTTACCTCTGACACCTTGGCCTAGGGTCAAGCAACGGCAAAAATACTTCGGTTAACACTATAACCGTCGCGCTTTGGACATCCCCGTCCTCAGCACCATATACTTCGGTTAATAATAAACCGTCGCGCTTTGGACATCCCCGTCCTCAGCACACAACTTCGGTTAATAATAAACCGTCGCACCTTGGACATCCCCGTCCTCAGCACACAAACACTCCGGTTATCCTTAACCGTCGAACTTCGGACACCTCATCCTCAGAACCCTACATTCTCTAACTCTATACATACTCCAATGTAAATCATGAATATTAACAAGAACTCATCAATCATGATCATCACATATAAATATGATAAGTCAAATTTCAATTCATAGTATTTTAATCATCCCAAATTCCACACTCTTCAATGTCACACCATTCCACATATAATCACGTAAATATATATATACGTAATTATCCGCTCAGGGATAATCACTATTACCAACTATAGTTCACATGCAATAAAACCGAGAAATTCATTTGTATAGTAAAAATCATTTTACTTACCCATGGACCGTAGTTGATCAAGTCCATATGATTTTAAAACAAATATTTATTCCATAAATATTTTCACGCAATTACGACAAAATAAGGTAATTAAATTTATTCGGTTCGTAATATGAACCACGTGAGGTTTACTCACCTCTAAATTCCCGCTGCGTCTTCTTAACAGCTCAAAATACAATTTCACGAATCGTCCGCCAAATCAAACCGTCGATCACCTAATCAAACATGACCTTAACTTAGCCAATAACTCAAAAACATAATCAAACGACAATCCAACGGTCGGATTGAAATTAAATGATGATCCAACGGTCGGATCCTCACGGATCGCCTTCCTAATCACTGTTTTGCATTTATACGAAGATCCAACGGTCGGATCTTCGCCCATGACCACACAAAGCCAATGGGACAGTCATAAGATCATCATATCAAAACTACAAGTCCATCTGACGGTCCTAACTTCACATATCATGAATCAAACGATCAAAATCGATCGAAACGTAAAAATTCATAACTTAATCATATGATATCCAAAAATTGCGTATAATAAATCAAAATGATCGTATTGAAATATAGAATCTGAAAATGTACAGAAACCATATTTTTGATCCCCGGAGGTGGCCGGAAAGGGCCGCCGGAGTTAGTGGCAGAGCCGCCGCCGACCACCACCAATGGTGTCGGGGCCGGGCTGCTCTTCTTCCTCTCATCATGCTTGACAACTTTCATAACTAGCACGAAGTCTGAAAATGACCGGAAGGGGTCGAAAATTACCTTGAACAGTATGAAGGTGGCCGGAATTTTCCAGAAACCGGCGAGAAACTGCAGAAAACGGCGAGCTCCAATTCGACGTAAAAACGTCAATTTAAGGCTTCGATTTCTTCTGAAGAGTTGTTAAGAAACTCAAGAAGAACTCACTGGTTCAAGAATCACAGAAAAATATGGTCTGTAGCTCGAGATATACCGATCGAAAGCTTCGGTGGTCGGAAAAATTCCAGAATTTTGCAGAATCCGGCAAGGCTCGATTTCGACGTCAAAGCTTCAATTTCAGGCCTCGATGCCTTCTAGAGAGTTGTTAATAACATCAAGGGGAACCCACTGGAAAAAGAATCAATCAAAACGATGCACTACAGCTCGAGATATCTTGATCGATAGCTCCGGTCTCGTTCTTGGTTGGGTTTGACTTGTAGCCACTGCTACGGGCCACGCCGCCGTGTGAGGCTGCTTCTGGGAGTTTTCAGGAAGTTGAGGCGAGCTTGTGGATGGATTTTGGTGAGGATTGGTGACCGGTAGCTTGAGATATCAAGCTTGTTTCCAAAACGAGCTCAAACCGGGCGGAGCTTCCCGCCGCCGCTGGTGGCCGTGTCACGGTGCAAGGCTGCCTCTGGCAGCTGCGCAAGGCTGAGACGAAGCAAAAGGAAGTGGTTCGACGCCGTTTGGTGGCCGGTGGAGGTAGAGAGAGACCGAAGAGCCTTTGCTCTGTTTTCGGTTTCGGTCGAGCGAGAGAGAGAAAGAAGAAGAAAAAAAAAAGAGAAAAAGAAAAAGAAGGAAGGAGACCCGGAGGAAAGGAAAAGGAAAAGGAAAAGGAAGAAAAAGAAATTTCTAAAAGGGAATCCGAGGAAAAGAGATTATAAAAAGAATCTCATATTTCCAAAATTCGTAACATAATCGTAAGAACTCCAAAAATTTCGTTCGACATATGCACGCGATCATATCGACGAGCTCTACAACTTTTATGAATGAAGTTTTTCCCAAATTCCGTACGTAGAAAAGTCGATTTTTCTTGAATCGCACAATTCGAGCTTTTGTTAAAACGAATATTTCGAAACTTCGATAATTCAAAAAGTTGAATTATTTCGGGTAATATTCGTGCAAAAGCACTTTAATCAATTCGCACAATTTCACGAGACGAAATGGAAAATTGCGGGTATTACAGATATATACTTTACTTTTGCTTTGTGTGAAGAGCATCTTTTCCCCTGTACTAAAGTGCCTGCCACGTACTATTTGCATTATGGATCAATATTGACGAGTATCGCCGCATCTCCACCAACCCAACTCCAATTCTTGGCTATCCCCTTCCATGCACATCAACACGTTCCCACCTGATCTGTCCTCCATTCTCTACAAAAAAACAGAACAGGAAAGTTCCCAGTTTTTCAAAAATTCACAATACAATCGCCATATAATTACATAATGCACATATGTCCATTCATTTCGTCTTTACTCGATATGCGGTGCCTCGAATGTTAGCATATACGTGGATGTAGTAGACACTAGTCACCTTGCATTTAAGCTCCACAGACAAGTGTACTTTGCATGCAGAGTCCTCACCTTGTATAAATACCTCGGCAATCTCCGCTATGCTTTCCCACAGACTCACTCGAAAGCAATAACCATGGGGATATTCAAAGCTTTGTTCATTTTCTCTCTTTTCCTTGCCTCCATCTCTGTGTCTCTTAGCTATCAGGATGACCCTCAACAGCAGTTCCAGCAATGCCAGCACCGCTGCCAGCAGGAGATGCCCCGGGGGTTGCAACAGCAGCAGTGCCAGCAAGAATGCCGAGAGAGGATGGAGGAGCAGCAACAGCAGCAGCAGGGAGGCCGCGGGGGGCGAGGACAACAAGGTGAACAGAGATATAAGCAGTGCCTGCGGAGGTGCGACCAACAGCAACCCTACCGCGGACAAGAGATTCAACAATGTCGTCAACAATGCGGGCAGCAATTGAGCCACCAAGAGCGTCAACAAATATGCCAGCAGCACTGTCAGAGGCAACAGAGTGGCGATTGGCAACGGCAACAACAGTGCCAATCAAGGTAATTATGGTTTTAAAGTGATTGAACAATTGTCTGATGTAGCTCAAAAGATGACTAATTTACTTTTTTACTCAACAAAAGGTGCCAGCAGCAGTTGCAGCAAGGAAGAGAAATCGAACAAAACATGATTAACCCAAGGAGAGATCCTGAACAGAAATTTGAAGAATGCCAGCAGAGCTGTCAATCTAGGCAACGTGGTGGCCGGCAACAACAGCAACAATGTCGTCAGCAGTGCGCACAGCAATTGAGCCAACAGGAGCGTCAGCAGATCTGCCAGCAGCGTTGCCAGAGACAACAAGGTGGGGACTGGCAACAACAGCAACATTGCCAAAGAAGGTGCGAGCAACAACTACAACAAGGAGAACAAGACGTAGACATGAACCCGCAATCAAGAGATCCCGAGCAGAAATTTGAGCAATGCCAGCAAAGATGCCAATCAAGGCAACAAGGCCAACAGCAGCAGTGCCGTCAACAATGCGGACAACAGTTGAGCCAACAGGAGCGTCAGCAGATCTGCCAGCAGCGTTGCCAGAGACAACAAGGTGGGGATTGGCAACAACAACAGCATTGCCAAAGAAGGTGCGAGGAACAACTACAACAAGGAGAACGATACACAGACATGAACCCGCAATCAAGAGATCCCGAGCAAAAATTTGAGCAGTGCCAGCAAAGATGCCAATCTAGGCAACATGGACAACAAGGTCAACAACAACAGCAGCAGTGCCGTCAACAATGCGGACAACAATTGAGCCAATACGAGCGTCAACAGGTGTGCCAACAACGTTGTCAGAGGCAACAAGGTGGGGATCGGCAACAACAACAGCATTGCCAAAGAAGGTGCGAGCAACAGCTACAAGAAGGAGAACAATACATAGACATGAACCCGCAATCCAGAGATCCCGAGCAGAAATTTGAGCAATGCCAGCAAAGATGCCAATCAAGGCAACAAGGACAACAAGGCCAACAAGGCCAACAACAACAATGTCGTCAACAGTGTGCACAACAATTGAGCCGATACGAACAGTGTGCACAACAATTGAGCCGATACGAACGACAACAAATCTGCCAAAATCGTTGCCAGAGGCAACAAGGTGGGGACTGGCAACAACAACAGCATTGCCAAAGAAGGTGCGAGCAACAACTTGAACAAGGAGACTTTGACATTAACGGCGACGAACAACTGGAACAGGGTCAGAGCCTACCCTTATCTTCAATTTTGGACTTCGCAGGCTTCTAACTTCTAAGCAGTAATCAGTACCAGAGAGAGGTTAATGTACGTCTTATGAATAATGATGTAATAAAATCTACGTAGTATGTAGATCAGCAGTACTAGCTATAGGGCAGTGCTAGAGTACTTTTGAAGTTATTGCTCATGTAGAGTGAGCTTTACTTTTGGGTCTTGAAGAACTCTAGCTTTGAGCCAAATAAATCAATAAATAATATTATCTACATATTTTCTCTTTGATCAGTCATCAGTGATTAAGATATTCTTTTCCGATCACAAGTTAAAGATGTTATAGTCCCTTCTCTTTCGGAGTTAGGGTGGGAGTGAATTAGGGTTCTGCCGTAGTACGACCTTGAGTACCGCCGCTTTGTATTAACGTGGATCTCCGATTAGTCACGGTGCATGTGGGGATTTCTTTACGTTCTGCAGAGGGTGTGGTTGGTGTTGGAGAGAGTGTTGTTGAGAATGGAGGAGGTTGTGGGGGATTTATCTCGCCGCTTGGCCATTCAGGAGGACGACGAGTTGGAAGTGGTAACAGTGGACGATCCGCAGTCTTTGATCGCTGAGCGATACTGGCTTGTGGGGAAGGTTCTTACCCACAAGAAGATAAACGTGGATTCGTTCAAGCGTATTATCAGAAGGATTTGGCTGACGAAGGAGGATTTCTCAATATTGGAGTGGGAGAGTTCGGAGCGGTATGTGTTTTCCTTCAAGTCAGAAGGAGATCGACTCAGAGTGTTACAAGGAAGTCCCTGGTCTTTTGATAATTCACTATTGGCGTTGGCACCAACAGATGGTTTGCTGGATCCGGGGACTGTTGATCTCTCTAGTCAAGAATTTTGGATTAGGGCGAAGGGGTTACCGCCTGCGTTATTGACTGACAATATGGGAAGGAAAATCGGGGGTAGTATAGGGAGTTTTGTGTTGACGGATCCAAATGTCACCGGGGATGGCAGTGGGAGTTTCTTACGCTTGAGAGTGAGGCTTCGACTTTCAGAACCGTTGAGAAAGGGGATAAGATTGCAATTGAATCCTACGGATACACAGTTGAGCAAGGTTACTTTTGAATATGAGCATTTGCCTCACTTTTGTCTTTTCTGTGGTTTACTGGATCATGTGGGGACTCATTGTCAGGCCCGGATAGAGGGAAGGGTCACAGTGGAAAAGTATGGCAGGTGGAGGACGTTATCTAAGGACGTCTATTCCATTGATCTTTATGGCCAGCTGCAAGGCCGATCTTTTGGTTTAATACCAAGCGCAAAGAAGTGGTCTGTGAAGGCACCGGAGGAGAGTTTTAGTGGGGTTATACGGGTCCGTGAGGAAGAGAATGGGCTAGTAGATGGGCAGGCTGAAAGGGTGGCAAGGCAGCACGGATGTGTTGATTTTTGCTCTGCCACGAAACGTCGGAAGCTAGTTTGGGAAAACCCGGTAGATGAAGTAGTTATGACTGATCCTATTCCTATCCCTGCACGAGGTGGGGTCGTGGAGAATAGTGTGATGCATGAATCAGAACAAAATGGCTGTGTTCTGTTCAATGTTCCAATCAGTTCATGCAGTATTGGGTTGAATAATATTAGTCAGGTTTCTAACCCTGGAACAGTGGTTAATGGAGGTATTATTAAGCAGGGCAGGATTACTACATCTTCTCCAAAGAAAAAAGGTAGAAGTAAGGGCAAGAAGGTGCAAGAAAAAGAGGTGGAAGCAAAGGGGAGCATGGAACAGGGAACAGTTCCAACAGGGAAAGGGAAAAAGAGTAAGGAGTTTGTCATTTCTGGCTCTCCTAGTAAGCGCTTTGTGTTCGGCTCCCCGCTTAAGCATCTGAAAAAGAAGGGTGGTTTGTCTTTGAGTCCTCGAAACGGGAAGGGATCTAAAGTGGTGGGACCCGAACTCCGGGCCCACCACGAACAATGAGTCTACTGAGCTGGAATGTGCGCGGGCTTGGGAACCCGTCCACATTCAATGCCCTCAAGAAACTATTGAGGGTACAAGATCCCGATTTTGTCTTCCTTATGGAGACAAAGAAGAAGAAGGCAGTCATGGAGAAATTATGTGGGTCTTTGGGGTATGTCAATTGTAAGGTGGTGGAAAGAACAGGGAAACAGGGCGGAGGACTAGCTTTTTGTTGGAAGGAGAATTGGAACGTTGATGTCATTGATGCCAATTCTGGTTTTATTGATGTCATGGTGTCTATTGAGGGTAAACAAGTACGATTGACAGGTTTTTATGGACATCCGGAAACAGGGGAGAGACATCACTCTTGGGAGGTGTTACGCCGGCTATCACACTTATATCCCCATGTTGCTTGGTTCGTATTTGGAGACTTTAATGAAATTACGAGTAATGAGGAGAAAAGTGGGGGCAGGTTGCGACCAGCGTGTCAAATTGGAAGATTCAATCATGCTATTGATGATTGTCTTCTACAGGGGATTGAGTTTTCAGGTCCACTATACACGTGGAGTAATGGGAGTGTGCATGAGAGGTTGGATCGGGGGTTCATGAATACTGAAGCTGCTATTGCTTTCCCAAGGGTGCATGAATATCATATGGAGGTTGGGGCAAGTGATCACCTTCCCCTAGTATTTGATTTGCTTGGTGCCGGATTAACAAAGAGAAACATAGGCAGAAGGCGGTTTCTATTTGAGGGTTTTTGGATTAAGGAGCAGAGATGTGGTGAAATTATTAAGGAGGTCTGGGAAAGTGCCATATTTGAGAATGATTGTTTGGCCACACGTCTAAATAAATGTGCTGAAGCGCTCTCACGGTGGAATAGGGATGTTATTGGACATGTGCCAAGGAAGATTGCTGATCTAAAAGAGAAGTTGCAAAAATATCCAATCGATGTCCAAGGTGAGGAAGATAGAAAGCAGCGGGCCATCATTAAATCTGAGCTGGAGAAATTTGCAGAGTTTGAAGAAGCTATGTGGAAACAGAAATCTAGAGTGGATTGGCTTCAGGAGGGGGACAAAAATACAAGATTTTTCCATGCCTATGCCAAAGGCCGTGGTAAACATAATAGAGTGACAGGGGTGTTTGATGAGAGTGGTAGTTGGTGTGAAGAGTTACAGGACGTTCAAGCTGCTTTCATCTCGTACTTCTCAACTTTGTATACTACGGAGGGGGCGGCGAATATTGAATTAATTTTGGAGAAGATTCCACGCCGTGTTTCTAACGAGGTAAATCTTAAGCTGTTGAAGAAGTTTGAAAGATGGGAGATTGAGGCTTCTCTTAAATATATGGCTGCACAAAAATCGCCGGGGCTGGATGGTATGTCTGCAATTTTCTTCAAAACTTATTGGTCAATTGTGGGTGACTCAGTCTGTGAGTTTTGTCTTGGGGTTCTAAATGAAGGAAGAGATCTGGATGTTTTCAACCACACTCTCATCTCTTTAATACCTAAATGTTTAAACCCAAGGCATGTTACGGAGTTTAGACCAATAAGTTTGTGTTCCATCATCTACAAGTTGATTTCGAAAACTGTGGCAAACCGGCTTAAAATGTATCTACCTGAGATTATTTCTTGCACCCAGAGCGCGTTTGTCCCAGGAAGAAGTATTCAAGACAATGTGATTGCAGCGTTCGAAACTGTTCACACAATTAGGGTACAGAGAACAACGACTTCACCAAAAATGGTTCTCAAACTTGATATCAGCAAAGCGTATGATAGGGTGGAGTGGGGTTTTTTGAAAGCAATAATGCTGAAGCTTGGCTTTGCGGAGGATTGGGTAGCTCTAATCATGAAGTGCATTGATTCAGTTTCTTTTTCGATTTTATGGCAAGGTCAGCCCGTGGGACATTTTAGCCCTACGAGAGGAATACGACAAGGAGATCCATTGTCTCCTTATCTGTTTCTCTTTGTCTCTCAGGGTCTATCAGGTCTATTACATCATGCGGATCACTCGGGTTTGATTCATGGTGTGAGGGTGGCTCCGTCTGCTCCTTCAATATCCCACCTATTATTTGCAGATGATAGCCTCCTCTTTGTTAATGCTACTGTTGAGGAATGTGTATCTTTGAAGCAATGTTTACTTCTTTATGAATGTGCGGCTGGCCAACGAATAAATTTTCAAAAATCGGCCCTAGCTTTTGGTCCGAATGTCTCTGATCAGGTGAAAGATGAAGTGAAGGGTGTGTTGGATGTTCCGGTGGTTGAGTTTCATGAGAAATATCTTGGATTGCCAACAACAATTGGGAGAAACAAACACGATGTTTTTAAGAAGTTGATTGAAAGACTTGATGTACATCTCCAAGGATGGCAAGGAAAGTTCCTCTCAAAAGCGGGTAAACTTGTGTTAATCAAAGCGGTTGCTCAAGCCATTCCCACTTATTCAATGAGTGTTTTCCAATTGCCTATTGGGGTGTGCAGAAAATTTCAATCCAAGGTAAGCAAGTTTTGGTGGGGAAAAGGGGGTGATAAGAGGGGTATCCATTGGTGTCGTTGGGATAAGTTGTGCAAAAGAAAAGATGAGGGAGGCCTAGGTTTCCGAGACCTGCAAGCTTTTAACCAAGCAATGCTGGCTAAAACGGTGTGGAGGATATTTTGGGGGAAACAATCCTTGGTGAGCAAACTCTTGCAGGCTAAGTACTTTCCGGATACCTGTTTTCTTAATGCAACATTGGGTCGTACTCCATCAGCTATTTGGAGGGGTTTAGTATGGGGAAAACAGGTTATTGATGGGGGGACTAGATGGAGGATCGGAGATGGAAGAAGGGTGAGTATTGTAGCTGATAAATGGATGCCTTATCCGGTCAGTTTCAAGGTAGTTACACCACTTCGCGTCCCAGTACAACAAAAAGTGGAATCCTTGTTCAATGAGTCCGGAGCATGGAATGTGCCACTGATAAAGTCTACATTCTTACCACATGAAGCGGAGATGATTCTAGGAATGCCAATTGGGTTAAGAAGTACGCCGGATAAGTTGGTGTGGCATTTTACCAAGAGCGGTGAGTATAGCGTTAAATCTGGCTATTGGGTAGCTCGGGATTTACATGCTCGAAGGTGTGGTGTTGAGGCTGGTTCAAGCTCCAATGGAAGCAAGGCAGTCTGGGGGAAAGTATGGGATTTAAATGCACCTCAAAAAATCAAGGTGTTCATGTGGAGGGCTATGCATGGCTTTCTACCTTGTGCCGCAAGTTTAAAACAGAGGCAGATTATTGATAATTCTTGCTGCGGGTTTTGCGGAGATCCATCTGAATCGGTATTACATGTGTTGTGGGAATGTCCGAAAGCGAAGAAGACCTGGAAGCAAACCTTCTTATTTGGAGTTTGTAAAGTGTGGCAGGAACCTTCTTTCCTTGATTTGGTGCAACATGTGGGATCTACGTCAACAGGTTATGAATTTGAGAATTTCTGTTTTACGGCGTGGTGGCTATGGAGAAATAGGAATTTAAGTAGGCATGGTGAGAAGACATCGGAGCCTGTTGATGTAGCGAGATTGGCCTCGGAGTGGCAGTATGAGTATATGATGTTAAATAGCTTGAATCATGATATTAAAGCTCCAGGTGTCAAGCCACGGGTCCATTGGCAACCCCCACAACAAGGAAACATCAAACTAAATTTTGATGGGGCTTGTGATTTGAAAAAGGGAGTTTGTGGTCTGGGCATAGTGTTTCGAGATTACAATGGAGGGTTGAAGGGAGCAATGGCAGTCCCACAGGTGGGTAATCTACCACCTAGATCGGTGGAAGCGTTGGCTTTATTGCATGGTCTAAGGTTTGCAGCTCATGTGGGTTTCTCCAATATTGAAATTGAAGGTGATGCCCTCTCCATTTTAAATGCTTTGCAAGCTAGTTCGGAGGACCTTAGCTTAGAAGGTCATATCATTGATGAAGTTAAAACTTTAGTTCAGTCTTTATCTATTTGTAGTAGCCATTTTGTGAGACGGGAAGGCAACAAGATTGCTCACCGTTTGGCAAAAGAGGCTTTAAAAGTCAGTTTTCCTTTACTTTGTTTGGAGTCGGGGCCTTTATGGCTCCATGAGTTAGTCAGTATAGATTTCCAGAGTGGAGTCTAGTGTGGTCAATCTCGCTCAAGAGCTACTGTATGGTAGTTTCTGGCAGGTTGTTGCCCCAAAATCATTGTATGAAGTTTCATTATAAATGAAGTTCCTTCTTGATCAAAAAAAGATATTCTTTTCCGATGCATCTTTATCATAAAGAAAATAACAAAATGAAAACTGCCCCATAATTATATCATACATATAAATCCATTCTAGCCTATATAAGTACATTTGTGTGATCTAATGTCATTCCCTAGATCACAAATATATCACTATGTCATCAAAGTCATCAGACAACAGCCGAGGACTGTTGCCTGATTCACAAAATTTCTGTTGTCTCCTGGCCTGATGTCTCTTAGGCCTTCAGACGACAGATATAACCCGTGGTCTATATTTCACTCAAACAACAGAGTGATTCACAAAATTTCTGTTGTCTCCTGGCCTGATGTCTCTTAGGCCTTCAGACGACAGATATAACCCGTGATCTATATTTCACTCAAACAACAGAGTCATGCCAATAATCTGTTGTCTGATTATGTCGAGATATGTCGAATTATGACTTTCTGTGGTTACAGATGTAACGAAACAACAATTATATGTTGTTATAAAGGTTTCTTCACAACATCTTTTCATAAAACTCTGTCTTATGTATTTCATTGGGACGACAGAAATCTGTTGTTTGAATATATAGAGATTTGAACTATTTTAGATTTTTTCTGTGTTGTGTGAATCAATTGTGGACAACATATATTTGTTATGTTCTATTGTTTCTTTTTGACTAAAATGACATTAATATGTCGTTTGAATATGTAGAAGTGTGAACTTTCTTGGATCTTTCTGTTGTGTGACTCAATTATAAACAGCATATATACATAAAATTCTATTGTTTCTTTTTGACTAAAATGACAGAAATATGTCGTTTGTGTTTAAGGAAAATATGATTTGCATAGAGAATTGATGGGAGAATTGTAGTAGTATTATTGATAATAGGAGCCCTATATATAGGGATTTACAGAGTACACAAAAAGTAATAGAATCCGAACATAATTAGGAAATGTAGAACCTTCTCCAATTACAACTCTAAGACTAAACCCTAGTTTGAAGAGGCACACATGATGTCGACTTCCTTCAACACTCCTCCTTGTGCCGCTCAAACTTGGTGATGACGCTTTGATCGTTGCCTCACTAAAAACCTTGCCAGGTAACAAAAACCCTGTGGGACAAAAATAACCCTGGTCGAAGGACAAAAAGAGCACAACACGTCCTTCACTTCTCGAGATCGAACATGTAGACATCATACCTCCCCCTGATGTCAATATCTCCCCCTGATTGCTACAATCATGGGAGTTCAGATAACTTTCTCAATCCGATGCTCTTCATATGTTTCTCGAAAGTGGATTTAGGTAACGACTTAGTAAATAAGTCCGCTAAATTATCCTCAGATCGGATTTGATTCACTTCAATATTTAAAAGTGCTTGTTGTTGCTGATTGTAAAAGAACTTAGGCGATATATGCTTTGTGTTGTCGCCCTTGATGAAACCTAATTTCATTTGCTCAATACAAGCTGCATTATCTTCATAAATGCATGTAGGTTCATTTGTGGTAGACTTCAAACCACAAGTTCCTCGAATATGTCTAATTACAGACCTTAGCCATATGCATTCTCGCACGGCTTCATGTAGAGCAATAATCTCTGCATGATTTGAGGAAGTAGCAACAAGCGTCTGTTTTGTAGACCTCCAAGATATCGAAGTGCTTCCCATGGTAAAGACATAACCCGTTTGGGAGCGACCTTTATGAGGGTCAGAGAGATACCCTACATCAGCAAAATCCATCAAAACATCATCATCGTTTTGATGTAAGGGAGGATGATGGGTGGCAGGTGGCTTTGCCGATCACGGCGTCTTGGACGGTGCCACTTGGGCGAATGAGATCCGTTCTCATTCTTCAGTCATTCTTTTCTCTCTGCAGGGAAAGAACTAGCCCATATCTATCGTACATTTTAAGTAACGAAAGATTGTCTTTATACCAGTCCAATGGCGTTGCGTTGGCGCAGGGCCACATCTAGCCAACAAGTTCATAACAAATGAGGTGTCCGGTCTTGTATTGTGTTAAGTACAATAATGCGCCTATTGCACTTAGGTAAGACACTTCTGCCAATTAACACGTCTTCGTCATCATCCCTGGGACGAAATGTATCCCTCTTAGGGTCAAGACTACGGACGACCATGGGAGTGCATCTTTGAGTTTATCAAAATGCAAAGCATTTATTGACACGGTGTACAAGTTCTAAATCTAGACAAAACCGTGTTCTCCCAAAGTCCTTCATCTCAAACTCGGATTTCAGGTGTTCAGCGGTTTCCCTTAACTCTCAAGGGTTCCAATTATGTTTATCAACATAAACCGTGACAATTGCAAATCCAGAACTTGTCATGAAAATGCAGGGCATAGTTCATCATATCCCTTCCCAATCAAGTAGTCACTTTAGTGAGCATTTCACCCTCATTGCAAACGCGCTCCGTGGTCAAGAGCCACTTGATTTGGGTAAATGAAGTCCACAAGAACCTTCATTATATTTCGTATCTAGATCCTCATAGAGATACGTAGTGACCACATTCGTAAGCTGCATGTTCAGTTATTTGGAAACTACCAAACTGACAAGGTAGTGGAGTGCAATGACATCCATTACGAGAGAATATGTCTTCTCGTAGTTGATTCCAGGGCGTTTTGTGAGAAACCTTGCGCTATTAGGCGAGCTTATCATCTCTTTTTCTCATCACGCTATCTAACGAAGACCTATTAATGTCAACAGGTTTTATGTTAGGAGGTGTTGACATCTCAGGCCCGAAATCCTTCCTCTTCGTTAGTGAATCCAATTCAACCTGGATCACATCTTTCCATTTAGGCCAATTTTCTCTACGTTGGCATTCTTCAACGGAGTAAGGTTTGATGTCATTGGTCTCAATAATTCCACGTCCTCATGTACACTAGTGTAGTTCGTAGAGATCTTTATATTTTCAGAAATTGGTTCTAACATTGAGGCGTCCCCCAACGATGTCTCTTGGACATAACCACAATCCAGAATATTCTCATGAGACGGATTTTGAGTATCAATGATCAATGGATCAAGTTGTGCCAAACTCGCTCTCTTCCTAGGGCAAGAATCCATTGAACCTATGGGTCTCCTACGCTCTCTAGCGGAACCCATGACCTATGACGCCATTATGCCACCTTGTGGCGTCACCATACCACCATCCATGGTAGTGGTGCCGTACCCATCTCCTCTGGGTGGCACCATGTCCTCCTGTGGGGACATCAATCCTTGCAGACATGTTTGCAACAGGTATATGTGATCTCGTCACTTTTAGGGGATCAAGATGAGACATAGTGGGAACAGACCACGACAATTCCTGTCGTTCCTGTTGAACGTTGACGTTCTAATCTCCCCCTAACGACGGGAAGACTATCTCATCAAAGTGACAATCCGTAAATTCAGCGAAAAAAGAGATCGTCTGTCAAAGGTTCTACATAGCGGACTTATAGTTGGAGACTCATGTCCAACACAAATATATATATATATATATATGCATTCGTTGCAATGACTCATGTTGATGCGTTGTGGCGGCGCAATTGGCATATGAACCGCACACTCAAATATGCATAAGTACGAGATATTAGACTCGAACCCAGTCACTAGCTGTAATGCAAATAAAAGTTGAGTGGCTGCTATGAGTCGTAGACGAATTAGCATAGCTGCATGCGATATTGCATAACCCAAGTGGAAATATTGGTGCGCATTACCAATGTTCGGGCTACCATCGTAGTCGTTTAATGGTGGCTTTTCCGCGAGACCAATTGGGTGTGTACATGGGAATATGATACTTGATATCAATTCCCAATGATATGCAATAGTCATCAAAAATTTTCGATGTAAACTCTCTAGCATTTTCAAGTCGAATTGACTGAACGGGATTATCCGGGTAGTGAGCCCGTAGCCATATGATTTGGGCTAGGAGTTCATCTTAAGCAGCATTACGAGTGGACGATAGTGCGACACGTGACCAACGTGTCCGCATATCAACCAACAGCATAAAACATCTAAGCAGTCCGCAAGTTGGTTGAGTCGATCCACAGAATCCCCTTGGATTCTTTGTAAGAATGAAATTATTTCTTTAGTGTCATTTTCATAGGATGGTCGTGATCCTTAAAAAAACAGGCTTTACAGAACGAAAGATTGACCTTATAATCAACCAATGAAGGTTTTGGTTGAGCCACATTGTCACAATTTACTTTGAGAAGTAGAGAGAGGAGCCAAGTCTCCATACATGGCATCAAAGCCATGATTTTGCCGCAGGGGGATCACGGCGCCGGTGTTGGTCGGCCGGTGGTGCATGGCGGCGGCGCCCCAAGGCGCGGCGGCGGTGCAATGCTCTCTTGAATCGACTTTTGATTCTTACTTCTCTTCGTTCTGAAGAAGAGATGTCCGTGTGAAGTCTTTAGTATCACGGATCATCATATCATGACCTGGGTGTCCCAAACGGTCGTGTCAAAGCCTATATGTGTCAAAATCCCATAAGTCGTCTCTCATGACATGGTTGGATTCAATAACTCGAATCGTGGTTGCATACAACCCACTAGAGCGACACATAAGTTTCTCTAATACTCGTTTATGTCCGTAGTCATTAGAGGTGATGCAAAGGAACTCTTGTCCATTCTCACAATGTGTTTCCACATGAAAACCATTGCCTCTTATATCTTTCAAATAATAAAGTTCGAATTAAGGTATGTCCAGGACATTAAGTAAAAGAATCGACACTTTATTAATAGTTAATGATTACATCAAAGTTTCTTTAACCAAAGTCTAATCCAAAATGAAAACTTAGACAGATTGTAGTCACTCAATCCGTTCGATTACTCCAATCAAATATGACCAGGAAAGTAGGAAGAGATGTCGGTGGAGCGAGGCTCTCTTAAGTACCACTAATCTCAATTACTTTCCTAGACATCATACTTAATTAGGTGAGCCTAGAGAGAAAGAGTTAATACAAAATGTCATTACTGCCATTACATAATACTTGGAAATAAAAGACTATAATAAAAATCTGAGGCATTTTTTTCTTCATCGCCATATTTAAAGTCTTCTTGAACTCGATGTCATGATCACCATGAGGCGGCTACCTTCCTAGGTACATTGCAAACTCAGGTCCATTGATCAGACGTTCCATATCAGAAATAGACACCATGAAGAGGATTCTCCCTTGATTGAGGCGCATTGGCGCAATGTGCATGGTCCCTAGGACCGGAGGCGTTGGAAAATTATGACCATGGCCAACGTTGGCTCTATGGTTTCCAACCCTTCGTCCCTCAAAGTCACGGCTCCTACGGTGGCGTGATTGTCACCTTTGGCGACTACCTTCATGAGCATTTCGATCATATGGATCATGACGTCTATGGCGATTTTTTCTAGCCATGGGACGATGCTCTGGATAGCTATCTCGAAGCCTATCAATTTCTCTTCTCACAAGCTCGTTGCCTTGCCTTTCAGCAATTTCCATAGCTTCAATAAGCTGTTGAAAGCTTGTGATCCGTCTTGCATTTATATGAGTCCGAAATAAATCACAGGACCTCATAACATAGACAGGGAAGGTATTGAGGGTTTTCTCAATCAATTGTTCTTCTGTGATCGTCTTTCCACAGAAGCGCATCATTCCTGTGATGCGGAGAGCTTCCGAATAAAATTGTATGACTGTATCAAAGTCAGAGAAGCGAAGATCATTCCATTCTGCTTCTAATTAAATTCGGAGGGATGGAGTCACGAACGTTGCCATAACGTTCACGAAGCGCTTGCCATAGCTTTATAGCGCTATCCTCATTCATGAACTCAAACCTGAGGTCCCTATCCATGTGACACATCATTAGGGCAAGTACCCTAGAATTGTCGATCTCAGTTTGAGGGTTTGGAGCAGTTCCTTTATGACAAAACTCTTGGATTGTATGCAATAAGTCACGGGCAATAAGGTGTATGCAATAAGTCACGGGCAATAAGGTGGAGCTCAACATCCTGAGCCCACATTAGGTATCTTTTGCTTGCATAATCCAATGGAACAAAATCGAGTATGTTCAAGTTTGACATCCTGAAAAAGGGTGAAACAAGAATGAATTAGTTTCGGAGCTAAATTTCCACAAAAACTAATAATAATAAATTTCCGAGCTATGCTACCAAGAAATCGATTTCCAAGAATATTTGGATTAGACCGAAACATTGATGTTTAATATGGTCACAATTTGATGCTTGCGGACGCTCTTAGTCCGAATATTATGAACACTCTTAGTTCATTGATTACGAAACGCTCTTAGTTCGAATATTATGAACACGCTCTTAGTTCGAATATTATGAACACTCTTAGTTCATTGATTACGAACGCTTTTAGTTCGTTTAGCGTGAATCCCCACAATTCCACTTATTAAATAATCGAACCCATGTTCGTATATTGCAAATCCTGCACCAAATAAAGAAATTTAAAAGACAAGAAAGCAGGAACTTTAATCACAAAAACTTACTTGTTGAAATTCGGAGCAGATTCGCTTCTGAACAGCTCCTACTTCGAATGGTGTACAGTTCTCAAAACGACTCCAATAGGACTGAAATTTGGAGGTCATATAGAAGAGACAGAGACGAACAACTTTTATGAAGAAAGGATTTTGATCAGAGATCCCGAACTAGACATTTCGGGGCATGTAAGCAGACTGATATGCACAGGAACGAGAGGAAAGGTGAGAGGAGGAGGATGCAACGTGCGTGCGGCGGTTTTGCAGGGGAAGCAGGCTGCACACGGGGGCGCAGGGACTGCAGGGGCAGCGTACGGTATGGCTAGCTAGGGCTAGGAGCTTGCGGTAGTTGGTATTGGCCGAAACAAAAAAAACTGGGCAAAAAGTCATTTCTGCCGGTTTTTCTGCAGGAGGATCAGTTGGTGTGATGGCCGGTTCAGGGACTTTTAGACTGGTTCTTGGTCTTCTGCTTCAGGTACCTGAATCCTAGGACAGAGAAGGTGCTGCTGACAAAATTTGGTGGCAATTGGGTGTCCGGAAGGTGGTGAACCGGTGGAGAGATCGCAGCGGATGGTTTGGGGCTTCCGGCGGCCGGTTCGGTAAGTTTCCGGCCAGTTTTGATTGTGTTGCTGCCGGTTCCGGACTCCTTGGGTCGGGGGCTACTAGTTGGGAGGCGGAGGCAATTAGGGTTTGAGGGTTTCGACTTGTTTTAGGGCTTTGGTTATTTGTTTCAGGGTTAGGGCTCGTTTTGATAACGTGTTTAAGGAAAATATGATTTGCAGAGAGAATTGATGGGAGAATTGTAGTAATATTATTGATAATAGGAGCCCTATATATAGGGATTTACAGAGTACACAAAAAGTAATAGAATCCGAACATAATTAGGAAATGTAGAACCTTCTCCTATTACAACTCTAAGACTAAACCCTAGTTTGAAGAGGCACACATGATGTCGACTTCCTTCAACAGTTTGAATATATAGATGCGTCAACTTTCTTGAGTTTTTCTGTTGTCTGATTAGCATAAAGACTATAGTTAGCCTGCTTCATCTGTGGTTTATGATAATTTTAGACCACAGACATTTGCTTGAATTTTGTTGTTTGATGTTAATTCGGATTTCAGCTTGTTTTGGTTCTTATGCCTGTCAACTATCACCTCCAATCTTGACATAATAAGATACATAGACACAAGTACTGTAGGCAAAGAATCAATATATATGAATCCTTTCATATTAACAACTCCAGATGTACAAGTCATCAATGCATTATCTTATTCAAGTACATACAAAGTCATCAATGCATTATCTTGACATAATAAGTACATAGAAACAAGTAGTTAATTAACACAACCTTGTGCCTTGAGCAGCTTCAGTTGTTAGCATTTTCTTCTACTACTTCTGTTCATTCCAATTCTGAAGCAAAGGCTCTTCTCACATGGTGAAATGCTACAACTTTGTCGCCAGCTTTGAACTTCTGAGGTCCTTGTCCAACATCAAACCTTCATTATTTAGTCTTGCATGAGTTACCTGATAATTATCTAATGAGCAGGCAATAACAAAATGGAGAAATCCCAATGTACACAAAATGTTATTTTAGTTAATACAAGAGGCACACAGCAAACACATGAATTGAACATGATTTAAGCAAACCTGGCATGGTAAAAGTAGCAATCCATGAGCAAAATTGACCCATCTAAGAGGAGCTGAATCCAATCTTGGGGAATATATCTGGGCAGAAATTAACACCACATACTTCATGTGAGTTTACTAAACAATAGCATTTTCTATTCTCATATCATGCACACTGCAACTAGAGGGAATGTACTTAAGACCATTAACAATAGTAAATTGGACATTACAGGATAACTTGATTTGAAAACTAAAACTGAATGGAAACTTTAGCAGTACAGGAGTCGAAGTGTTTGTGATGGATTTCCTCACCATAGCTATAACTCATTTCAACTTTGGTAGAAAAATGCAAACAAAAGACTTTTAAATAAGATAGGGTCGAGAACCTGAGAGCTTTTCATGGTTTAAAAATGCTAAAACACCTATTATAGCACATATTATAACCTAAAGTCGCAGTCGTTGGGAATGAAAGATCTTTGTGTAGCAATAAAATGTGCATCAGCTTCTGTGAGTGCTGTGTACTTGCCCTTTTTTCGGGCAGTTAGTCACCAAGACTTGCAGCAAACAATCAGATCACTTTTAAGAATGGATAGTAGTGGAACACGTGTAGTTTTTCCAACCATACTTATGAGGAAGGTATTGCAAATCAATAGTTCTGAATTTTAAAACCAAAATCACTTCAAAACTAGATGCCTGGGATGTACCAAACTATGAGAAAATTCCAAAACCAAAACATGTGCACATGTTATCTAAAGAAACTTAAATTACCTTTGTTGGTAGAGCTGCATTATTTTCCTTGGAAGTTTGACGCAACGACTGTTTAACAAATAAACTAATAGTATTTGCATGAAACCATATCAAACTAAACAAAAAGGAAATTGACAGTTTGAGATAAAAAAAAAAAAAATTTAAAATGAATATCCAGAATAAATGCTGATGATTACATGTAAGTTCAAGGTATAAATAACCAAATATTTAATACCTCCAGCACACATATCTGAGCAACATTATCCAGAAGACCTAGCTTATTGAACTCGATGCATTCCTCATGAAGCAGCTTAAACCTATAAAGATAATTTAAGTAAGGTATAAATCAGGTCTTGTCAACATTAGCATGCGGTACCAGCAGATAAATGCTGTGAAGATGATTATCTTTGTTAATAAAGTAGTAATAAAGAAAAGAAAAACAAGCTAATAAAAACGCAGTGTCGAAGAGCAATTGATATGGTATCAATATCATAGATCAATAGCTCTGATAGATCATTCTTTCCTATATATTCTCGAAGAGCATATTCTGAAGTCTGAATCGTACCAGTCGATTCAAAATGTTGTTTTGTTGATTTGATCTGTCCTGATTCTGCAATATAATCATCAAACACTAAATCAAAGCCAACAACAAACACTTTGTAAACATGCTCCTATGTCCTATCGAAAGAAAGGTCGCTTTCTCATTCTCTTACCCTTTCAGTTAGCTTGCAAACTGTACCAAATGAACACTACGGCAAACAAGATACTGATAGAAAAAATAGCTGTAAAGCTGGAAATTAACTTCATTGGCTTTCCTTTACCTGAAAAAGAAATTTAGAATACGACCGTCGCCGAGACTGGATTGAAGATTTTGAGGAGGTCTGGGTTTTCAGTGTATTGAGACAATCAGACTTGAGAGAATGAAGACGAAGTCGTTGGATTGTACCTCCGTCTTCGCCTAGGCAAAGTGAGCTGAACAGTTAATCGAAAAAACCCTAAATTCCCAATCCAACAAAAACCCTAAATCTATTAACACTTAATCGAATGGCTTACCAGCAGTATAGTGAACGAGTAGAAGAGATTGCTGTTGGATTTGACGCTGGATTTTTCAGTTAAGTGGTTTTGGTTTGAGAGATGTGCTGTGAACAAGAGAGAAGTTTGAGAGAGGGGCGTTTTCAGTGTGTTTGAGAAATCTATCGGGCCAGATTTCATCAATTTGTTTGATCTAATTTCATTTACGTTATACCAAAAAACCAAACAGTTCCCTTCAAAAAAAAAAAAAAAAAGCAAATTTTCAAAGGGTGGTTCTATTCATACCTCCCAATTTGCTATTTAGACTTCTAATAATTTTTGTACAATTTTATTTCCTATTTTACCCTTCTTATAGTATGAAAAAAAAAAACAATGATCGGCTCAAAGAGTCGTGTTTAATCTCTTTAGAACAGAGTAAAGCGAAACTCCTCTCTCTCTCTCTCTCTCTCTCAACCCACTCAAGGTTCTCAATTCTTTTAACAAGTTTTTCAATTGCAGAGATATGCATGACTCATTTTCTTTCCATATAATAAAAAGCCATAAAGATCAATCGTTTCAATCTTCATTCTTGTTCAGCCCATGCTCTGTAACTAGGATTCACTTGCATAATCATTAATACATGTTATTTTATTCTGATTCATGATTGAATTGGGACTCAGCAGATCAAGTATGAGGTTGAGTTAAGGTTCAAACTGAAGGCTTGGCAATTTTGATGATTTGGTAATCCAAATTCATATAAATTGAAAAGAAAACCATGACATTTTGGGTGGTTATTTCTTCCTTCTACAAATATATAATTAGAAGAAAAAAAATTAAATAGGTGTATCTTTTAATTCGGCAAGGTTAGACGTCTCTCTCATAATTGGGTTTTGGATTGATAGATTAAGTGGGTTTTGGTTCATCTGTATCTATGTATGGCTTGGTAGGATAAACGCAGTTTCTAGAATTTAAGTTGATATATAGATTGTGTCTGTATTTGATTGATATAACTTCAATTGCATCAAGAATGGTGCTCTATTAGATCCCTCGGCTTGAAAGAAATGGAAGACTTTTATGACATCTTCACAATCGGAAGGCTCGCTAGGCTTGAAAGTGAAGTTTAGGTATTTGGATATGTTCCCCAAAACCGCTTCTTCTTGTTCTTTCATATATCTTCGTCGATCGTTCTTTCATGTTTCTTCATCGAGAAAGATCAAGGTAAGTTGAATTGAAATGGAGAAGAAGACAACAGGGATGAGAACACAACTACTATGGCTTTGTTGCACCAGTCGATTCTTTGTTTTCTCTCATTTAGTTAGAGGGTAAAATAGGAAATAAAATTATACAAAAATTATGAGAGCTCCAAATAGCAAATTGAGAGGTCTGAAAAGAACCACCCACTAATCGAAGCAAATCTTTGTTTAACGCACAACAGAAAACTGTTGTCTGAAACAAAACATTTTTCTCAAAATCATTGTATATCGAGTAATGCTAGGTGAACCAGCTTTTAGGGAACCATCTAGAGCCCACCTTAGTTGGCATCTTATGTGGCATAGCCACATCATCAAAGCTTAATTTCTAATTCTTTTATATTTTTATTTTTTCTTAACTACAAAAATTCATTTTTCTTTTTTCACTTTCTTGATTTTATCTTTTATACTTTTTTTTTTCTTTCTGATCTAATCTGCGCCGTCTTCATCTTCATCAGACCAACATATGTTCTCTCCTCCTCTCTCACCAATTGCTATAAGAAAGTGGCACCTTGCAGCAAAGAAGCATGTAAAACAGAGCAAGCATTCAATTCCAACCAGTGCACCCGGCACTCCATTACATGGCACGTAAAGTTTGGTTATAGTAGAGAATTGCGAAGCGCGCTCCTGGTTTGAAGACTTGGATTTAAGATTTTCCCACCTTGAAAGATTGATTTTACACCAATGTTGGGTAGCCTTTGGGGAACGTATCAAGATCTATAGTGAGCTGCGAGCATCTAAAATATTTTCTACTATTTAGTGATTGTTTGATGTCAAACTTATTGTTTATGACTACAAATTTTCCAAATTTATTGGAGGCTGTAATCATACTTGGGTTTAATGTGTCCAACGACATCAGAAGGATGCTTCAACTAAGAGATTTTCTTGGACATTTTGATTGGTCAAGAAAAGTAAGTCTACATGTTTCCGATGCTGAGGTATAAACATCGATCCCCCTCTTTCTAGGCTATAATCTATTGTAATTAACATATGTGCGTGGCCAATTGAAGAGGAGGTAAGAGGGTTGAGAGGAGGGGTGACAGAGGAGGAGATAAGACGTTGGTTTGATGAAGATGAAGAGGGCGCAGATTAGATCAAAAAGAAAAAAGAAAAATAGGGTTTAAAATATAAAATTAAGAAAGTGAAAAAAGAAAAAGGAACTTTCGTAGTTAACAAAAAAATAAATATAAAAGAATTAGAAATTATGCTTTGATGATGTGGCTATGCCATATACGATGCCACCTAAGGTGGGCTCTAGGTGGTTCCCCAAAAGGTGGTTCATTTAGCATTACTCTTCACTATATTCAGACAACATAAATTTTTCATTCTGTCGTTAAAATTATTCAGACAACAGAAGACAACTATTCTGTTGTCTAATAAGTTTATTGATGTAATACCCCGAAAAATCCAAATTAATTTCCGTGGATTTTTAGAAATGATTTCACGATAGTGGGAGCGAGTACGAGGCTTGGAGAAGTTATGGAATTAGTTCGAACGATTAATTTTCGAAAACGAACGTTATTTAGGAGGTCTCAAAAAGTGACTTTTTATACATTGGGAATTTGGGAAAACTTCATTCATGAAAGTTGTAGAGCGCGTCGATACGAGTTCGTGGACATATGGAATGCGAAAATCGGAGTTCGTATGAGAAAGTTATAAGCGATTGAAAATCGGGAAAATTCTATAAATACAAAAAAAGTTCCGGAAATTGCATTGGAGGACAGAAATTTCAGAAACCTATATTTTCTCCCCAATTCTCTCCCGAGCCCAGATTTGTTCCTCTCTCTTCCACCGGCCATATCTCCCTCCACAGACCTCCGATCGACTTGATTCCAAAAGTATTTTCATTCGCCTTGAAGTCAGTTAAAACTTCCTAGAAGACATCAAAGTGAGAAAAGAACCATGGAAGGTGCTAGGAGGCCGAGAAGCTGCACAGCTCGAGCTGGAATTCGCCCGATGCTGCTCTTCCTTCACCGGCCGATATCTCTCTCATCCAACCTCGAATCGAGTTGATTCCAAAAGGGATTTTGCTGGGCCTGAGCTATATTACAACTTTGTAGAAGACATCGAGGGGAAATAACCAACGTGGTAGCCGCTACAAGTCGAAGAACACGATGCAGTCGAGCTGGAAATCACCTCCTTTCCCCACCGTCGTTCTCCCTCCTCCGGCCACCTTTTGCCGTGATTCTTGAGAGGATTCTGCACTTCTGAGGATGTAGATCATTTCCCCTAAGGTGGATTGCATCGATTTCATCTGTGGAGATCGAATTGGAACGAATTCAAAACTAGGGTTCTTCGGGTTTCAAACCTTATAAGGTAAAATTCTACTTTTTGGCTTATAATCTGACTTTGGTGTAGTTATGAAAGTTTCAATTCGAGTTAAGATGAAGAACTTTCGTGTTGGGAGTTTTGTCTAATTTTGACTTTGGATGGGTGGCGGTGCCGCCACTGTGATGGTGGTTTCCGGCGACCTCCGGCCACCCCAAGGACAGTTTCTGTCCATTTTTGTGTTCTACGTGTCGATACGATCGTTTGCATATATAATTCATAATTTTTGGATATCGTATGATTAAGTTATGAATTTTTAAGTTTAGATCGATTTCGATCGTTAGATTTGTGATCTGTGAAGTTAGGACCGTCAGATGGACTTGTAGTTTTGATATGATGATCTTATGACTGTCCCAGTGGCTTTGTGTGGTCATGGGCGAAGATCCGACCGTTGGATCTTCGTATAAATGCAAAACAGTGATTAGGGAGGCGATTCGTGAGAATCCGTCCGTCGGATTTTCGTATAAATTTGTGAAGATGTTAGTAAGGACGATTCAGGAAGATCCGACCGTTGGATCTTCGTGATGATTTTTGGGGGGTGATCCTAAAGGCGATCCGTGAGGATCCGACCGTTGGATCATCATTTAATTTTGATCCGACCGTTGGATTGTCGTTTGAGTATGTTTTTTTGAGCTATTGGCTAAGTTAAGGTCATGTGTGATTAGGTGATTGACGGTCTCCCTTGGGTGAACGATTTCGGTGTGTATTGTGTTGAATTGAAGACGCAGCGGGAATATCGAGGTGAGTAAAATCGCACATGGTTCATTTACGAACCGAAATTCAGTGATTGAATTCTATAGTGATTTTGTGAAAACTGTTTTAAGAAAATCAATATTTGTTTTAAATTATATGGACTTGATCGACTACGGTCCATAGGTAAGTAAAATGTATTTAAAGTATAAAAATGAATTTATCGATTTTTAAATGCATGTGAACTATAGTTGGTATTAGTGGTCATTCTTGTGTGGGTGACTACGTATATATATATATTTACGTGGAATATATATTGGATGTGTGGTATTTGGTGAAGTGTGGAATTGATGCGATTGATTTACAATTCGAGCATTACTCTCTAGAAGATATAATTTATCTTATAGGTTGAGTTGAGTGTGATAAAGAGTAATTGAGTAAAGTGCTATAGTTGAGTCGTTGAGATGAGTTAAATGAGGAGTCGAGTGATTTGAGGCAAATATTTTCGTAAGGGTGAACCTTGGCCAAGGTGATACTCTACGATTCAGTTAGAGCTCTAGTCTGTCTGCCGTCATACTGCTTGGGGGATAAACGAGTTATCATATGCCCTTGGGTATGACATGACATACTGAATGGGGTGATTAATATAATTAATCATAAGCCTGTAAGTATGATATACTGAATGGGGTGATTAATATAATTAATCATAAGCCTGTAAGTATAATATACTGCATGGGATGATTTATATAAATAAATCATAAGCCTGTGAGTATATATTGAGTAAGAAGTTGTTTATTATTGAGTAGTCATGATGAGATGTGAGTTGATTGATGCTTGAAGTGATGTTGTACACTTCAATTCTTATGCAAAACAAAATTAAAATGTGCTTGAGTTGATTGTGTTACTTTAAATCGTGCAATCCTTTCATTTACTCATACGAGCTTTGCAAAAAGCTTACCGGGTTTGTATTGTTGCAATCCCGGTACACTATTCAAACGGTGTAGCGGGTAATCCTGCAGGTCAGGAGAATCAGGACGGTGATCGTGCGGGTTAGAGAATTTGTTTTAGTTTTACAGCAATTGTAATTGTGAGGTGAGTTATGCTCTTTGAGCCTTACAATATAATTTGGTAAAGTGTGCTGTAATAAACAAATTTGAGATTTGGTTTATGTAATATCGAGCGATGTGAGGTGTGGTTGTTTTGAGAAAAAATTCAGGTTGTATTTATGTGAGTTGTATTAATTCATGTTTCGGATTTGGATTTGTTATTCAAAATCCGGGGCGTGACAGTTTGGTATCAGAGCGTAAGGTGCATATTTGGTGATGTGTCAATACCTTCCGAGTGATGGCCCGGCTGCAGCGGATCCCCATCGTGTGCTCTTCGGTATTGGCTAAGTCATTGGGTATGCGTGAGTGTTGGGAGTTGTTTAGGCCGCTAGGTCGTTTTAGGAACGTGAATACCTTCCCTATAGTATTGACTTGGTTAATATGAATTTGTATTTGACTTATACTGTGTTTTAAGTGTTATACAAGTATTAGCCAAGCATACTATACTCCTTAGGTGATGGATATTCGAAGGGGTTGTACTTAGAACCTTACAGTTGTCTTGTAGGTTCGTATGGGAATAAGTTCAGTGGCCGCGAGTTACAATCCTTGAGGAATAGGAACCTCTTGATTCAACTCTGTTAAGTCAACGAGGATTGTTTTATGGAAATGAGGTTCTTTTGATTGTTGAAGTGTTTGGTTGAAGGCATGATGTGGATCTATGCACGTACCTAGTGTGGATACGAGTATTGATTGATAGAAGTTTACCTTCTTAAGTTAGACGTACATATGTTTTTGGATGAGATGTACATGTCAAATAATAGATATCTTGTTTTGTAATGAGATGTCCTTGTGGAGTTTGTTAGTAGGGTTGAGGTTAGGGAAGAAATTATTGTGGTTACTTCTTCCTTGTGCTTGTAAGTTGTTAAGCAGAGTTTAAGGTGCGAGACAAGAATTTTATTTTGTGCTCGATGGTTAGAGATGAGAGACCATTGTTTTGGGTTGTCGTTGAGTACTATAATTCCTTCAGAATCAGGATTGTTGGTAGAATTGGAATTAGTAGTAGTTTTGGTGATTCGGAATTTGAATTGAGTTCGCGAGATGTGTCTTATATACGTGGTTGATGTTGCTTGCATCATTTTGGAACGATACGTTACGATTCACAAGGAAAACTGGATTTGAAATTTATTCATTTGAACACCATGGGTTGATGACCTGACCGTGACTTGTGAATATAGTTTTGTTCAAGTGAATGAAATTGAATTTTGTGGCCTTTGTGTGGTGAACTAGTTTTCTTAAGTTTTGGATCATAGTATGGAGATGGACTGCAGTGAATTTGAAGTTGTTGTGTGTTTTAAGTTTAAGTAGGCGGGACACTTAAAGTTTTGCAAGGGAGTTGATTTTGGTGTAATTAATTGGGAGAGTTAGAATCAGTTCTTGTGAATGATGTTGGATGAGAGTGTGTGCCTTTGGTGATTGATTTTAGGTGATATAGTTAAACGCAATTTCGGATATTGATTTTAGTGACTTTGTTAGGTATCCATGGTGGTTCAAGTGAATTACTATGTGATATGGAGTTTGATTCGAATTCTGAATCGCTAAATGTTAGGGATTGAATTGTGGTGAGTTTTTGTTGAAGCAATTGATAGATGGAATTATCGAGATTCTATAAGAGTTGTAAGAGTAACTCTAAAGACGTGGGTTTTTCCTAGCTAACTCAGGATGTGTTTAGCTTTATAAATCCCTAATCCTATCGATGAAATTGTTGTGTTTGGTTTGACTCAGAGGATACTAGCTAGACCTCGATGCGACTTAATTGATTGTTGGATTCTTTTTGAGTGATTGTTTTTATTGCATCATTATGAAAGATGTGTGCAGTAGAGTTGTTTATGGTTTTGAAAATAGTATTGGGTGACCAAGGTTCGATCCTTGGTGTTGTTGTTGGTTAAACAAAAAGAAAAGAAAACATGCACACCATCTTATTGATTTTACATTACAAAAAAAAAAAAAAAAAAAAAAGGAAAACGAGGCCCATGCTATACTAAGCCTAGTCAGCAGCTCCGGATGGATTGAGGCTGAGCTCAAGAGAAACGTTTGAGCCACTGTGGTAACCGCCTGAGCCACCAGAATAGTAACCAAAAGCGCTACCTTCCTCGGAAGTAGCCTTCAGGTTACCAAAGACGTCCTCGCCGTGCACGGGGAACAGAGGAAGAGTTTGAACCTCCTGGTGATCTCCTCCTCGTTGTTGCAGGGATGTTTGTCCTCCTGTTGTGCCAAAAGAGTTGTACTGGTATTAGTGTTGAAGTGTGAGGAAGAATATGAAACAAAATTTAAATCAAGAAATCCTTCATTACCAGTAGAATAGGTGGAACCAAAGTTGAGATCAATGGATCTACCATCATCAGTAGAACTAGTGGACCCAAAATTGATGTCAATGGATCCACCAGCTGGCCCAAAATTGATGTCGATGGATCCACCAGCACCAGTAGAACCAGTGGACCCAAAATTGAGATCAATGGATCCACCAGTACCAAGAGAACTAGTTTCCATGGGCACTGGAGCAGCCTGATTACACCTATTCATCTGCTTCTCTCGAGCCCTGACGTTCTGGAACCAAAAGTAAATGTTCTTACCCTCAACATGTCCATACTGGTTCAGCTGGAGGCAGATCTCGTGAATGTGCTCTGTAGTTGGGCACTTAAATCCCTTGACGTAGTAAAGATCCTTGAGGATTCTTATTTGTTCTGGAGTAGGAATCCACCTGGTACGGCTTCGCCAGAAATCCATGTTGGCACTACTTCCAGCTGCTTGGGTGTTTCCTCCCTCCTCTGTTGGTTGCTGTTGTTGTGGTTCCATTTGTTGCGGGGTTTGGAGCTCCATTAGTTGCAGAGTTCGTGGCTCTTGGGTCATGGAGTGAGAGGATGTGAAAATCGAGGAATACATGGTTTAGTGTTTGAGGGAGATTTTGTTAGAAGGATTGGAGTTGTTGAACTGGTGATTGGAGATCTGAGATTCTCAGAGGAAAGATGAGATCGAATCTTCAAATGGAAGAAAAGATCTGAGAAAGAAGGATTGAAGATTTGGAGGAAAAGATTGAAGATCTGAAAGTTCAGAGGAAAGATGGGATTGAATCAACTAGATGGGAGAGAAGATCAGAAGAGAAGGATCGAAATTGATGAAGAAAGGATTTGAGAAGAGAAAGGCTGAAGAGTTGAGAGAGAAAGACTTGAGCTCGGAAGAAAATTTCTTTTCTTTTGGAGTGAACAGTTTTTCTCCAGAATGCACCTATTTATAGAACAAGGTGAGCAGATCTCCACCGTTGGATGAACGATCTCAGAATTTGAATCCACGCGTTGGATTAAAGTCGCCCCGAAACCCGGAAAAGCTGTTGGCGCGTGTTGAGCGTGTAAGGGGACAGGCCGAACCTCGAGACGCTGTGGCAGACAGCTTTAGCCGAAAGTGATTTGCTTTCCGTAAATCACGGAAGAGACGTGTCGTGGCACGTGGAGTGTACCGACAGTTTGTTGTTATTCTATCGCTTATGATAGAATAACTAAAAGAAGTTGCATGGATAGTAACGAGAGCAGCTGGTGCTCTAGTGGTTGAAGAGCAAGGCTCTTGTACAAGAGGTCAGAGGTTCGAACCTTGCCTCTCGTTTATTTTTATTATGTTCGCTTATGACATAATAAGTATAACATTTGTACACGTTATATTAAGCACAGCTTGTGCTCCAGTGGTTGGGGACAAAGGTTTCGTGCAGCAGGTTGAGGTTTCGAACCTTGCCTCCCCCGTTATTTTATTTATGTCGCTTATGACATAATAAATATAACACGTGAGCATATATTAATGAAGGCAGCTCTTGCTTCAGTGGTTGGGAGCAAAACCTTCGTGTTCGAGGTCGGGAGTTCGAACCTTACCTCCTACAAATATTTTTGGATTTCGTATATGCTTGATATACGGACCCATATACGGTATGTACGGTATACATACGTATATACGGTTTGTACGGTATGCATACGTATATACGGTTTGTACGGTATACATATGTATATACGGTCTATACGGTATGCATACATATATACGGTATACCTACGGTATGTACAATTTCATACCGTAGTCGAGCTGAAAGTTGGTGGGCCGATTGGTAGGCCCAAATAGTAAGCCCAATTGTTCGGCCCGATTGGTAGGCCCAAATAGTAAGCCCAATTGTTCGGCCCGATTGGTAGGCCCAAATAGTAAGCCCAATTGTTCGGCCCGATTGGTAGGCCAAATAGTAAGCCCAATTGTTCGGCCCGAATGGTAGGCCAAATAGTAAGCCCAACTGTTCGGCCCGAATGGTAGGCCCAAATGTTAAACCCAATTTGGTTCGGGCCGGTTCGAAATGTGGATGGTTCGGTTTCTTCGGCCCAATTGGCCAGCCCTAATGCTTAGCCCAAGGATTGAGCAAGCCCAAGTCATCGTCACTGGGTGACATATTTTATTGGCGTGCTTTTGGGGATGATTTGTTTTGAGTGATGCATTTCTATTGTTGTGAAGAATGGTGCATGCTTGAGTTTTACTATAGAGATTTACCGTGATGCTAATTGAGTAGCGAAACACTTTGTGGGAGTGTTTACTGTGCTTGTATGCCTGTACAGAGTGATGATCTAAGTGAAGATCTATGTGATGATCTATGTGAGGATCTATGAGATGATCCATGTGACGATTTTGTGTATGTGATGTGGAGTGTTGTTGAGCAGTTGTTGTGTGAGTTTACGTTTGTGATGAAAGGATTTAGTGGCCATAGGAATGTATTTTTATACAAAGAGCTGAGGCTCTGTAGATTACTACAGATTTGGAAAAGATGGAGATTCTATGATTAGGTCAACCTTAATCGAGAGGAATTGACTTACGCTCAAATTTCGGGACGAAATTTCTTTAAGGAGGGTAGATTGTAATACCCCGAAAAATCCAAATTAATTTCCGTGGATTTTTAGAAATGATTTCACGATAGTGGGAGCGAGTACGAGGCTTGGAGAAGTTATGGAATTAGTTCGAACGATTAATTTTCGAAAACGAACGTTATTTAGGAGGTCTCAAAAAGTGACTTTTTATACATTGGGAATTTGGGAAAACTTCATTCATGAAAGTTGTAGAGCACGTCGATACGAGTTCGTGGACATATGGAATGCGAAAATCGGAGTTCGTATGAGAAAGTTATAAGCGATTGAAAATCGGGAAAATTTTATAAATACAAAAAAAGTTCCGGAAATTGCATTGGAGGACAGAAATTTCAGAAACCTATATTTTCTCCCCAATTCTCTCCCGAGCCCAGATTTGTTCCTCTCTCTTCCACCGGCCATATCTCCCTCCACAGACCTCCGATCGACTTGATTCCAAAAGTATTTTCATTCGCCTTGAAGTCAGTTAAAACTTCCTAGAAGACATCAAAGTGAGAAAAGAACCATGGAAGGTGCTAGGAGGCCGAGAAGCTGCACAGCTCGAGCTGGAATTCGCCCGATGCTGCTCTTCCTTCACCGGCCGATATCTCTCTCATCCAACCTCGAATCGAGTTGATTCCAAAAGGGATTTTGCTGGGCCTGAGCTATATTACAACTTTGTAGAAGACATCGAGGGGAAATAACCAACGTGGTAGCCGCTACAAGTCGAAGAACACGGTGCAGTCGAGCTGGAAATCACCTCCTTTCCCCACCGTCGTTCTCCCTCCTCCGGCCACCTTTTGCCGTAATTCTTGAGAGGATTCTGCACTTCTGAGGATGTAGATCATTTCCCCTAAGGTGGATTGCATCGATTTCATCTGTGGAGATCGAATTGGAACGAATTCAAAACTAGGGTTCTTCGGGTTTCAAACCTTATAAGGTAAAATTCTACTTTTTGGCTTATAATCTGACTTTGGTGTAGTTATGAAAGTTTCAATTCGAGTTAAGATGAAGAACTTTCGTGTTGGGAGTTTTGTCTAATTTTGACTTTGGATGGGTGGCGGTGCCGCCACTGTGATGGTGGTTTCCGGCGACCTCCGGCCACCCCAAGGACAGTTTCTGTCCATTTTTGTGTTCTACGTGTCGATACGATCGTTTGCATATATAATTCATAATTTTTGGATATCGTATGATTAAGTTATGAATTTTTAAGTTTAGATCGATTTCGATCGTTAGATTTGTGATCTGTGAAGTTAGGACCGTCAGATGGACTTGTAGTTTTGATATGATGATCTTATGACTGTCCCAGTGGCTTTGTGTGGTCATGGGCGAAGATCCGACCGTTGGATCTTCGTATAAATGCAAAACAGTGATTAGGGAGGCGATTCGTGAGAATCCGTCCGTCGGATTTTCGTATAAATTTGTGAAGATGTTAGTAAGGACGATTCAGGAAGATCCGACCGTTGGATCTTCGTGATGATTTTTGGGGGGTGATCCTAAAGGCGATCCGTGAGGATCCGACCGTTGGATCATCATTTAATTTTGATCCGACCGTTGGATTGTCGTTTGAGTATGTTTTTTTGAGCTATTGGCTAAGTTAAGGTCATGTGTGATTAGGTGATTGACGGTCTCCCTTGGGTGAACGATTTCGGTGTGTATTGTGTTGAATTGAAGACGCAGCGGGAATATCGAGGTGAGTAAAATCGCACATGGTTCATTTACGAACCGAAATTCAGTGATTGAATTCTATAGTGATTTTGTGAAAACTGTTTTAAGAAAATCAATATTTGTTTTAAATTATATGGACTTGATCGACTACGGTCCATAGGTAAGTAAAATGTATTTAAAGTATAAAAATGAATTTATCGATTTTTAAATGCATGTGAACTATAGTTGGTATTAGTGGTCATTCTTGTGTGGGTGACTACGTATATATATATATTTACGTGGAATATATATTGGATGTGTGGTATTTGGTGAAGTGTGGAATTGATGCGATTGATTTACAATTCGAGCATTACTCTCTAGAAGATATAATTTATCTTATAGGTTGAGTTGAGTGTGATAAAGAGTAATTGAGTAAAGTGCTATAGTTGAGTCGTTGAGATGAGTTAAATGAGGAGTCGAGTGATTTGAGGCAAATATTTTCGTAAGGGTGAACCTTGGCCAAGGTGATACTCTACGATTCAGTTAGAGCTCTAGTCTGTCTGCCGTCATACTGCTTGGGGGATAAACGAGTTATCATATGCCCTTGGGTATGACATGACATACTGAATGGGGTGATTAATATAATTAATCATAAGCCTGTAAGTATGATATACTGAATGGGGTGATTAATATAATTAATCATAAGCCTGTAAGTATAATATACTGCATGGGATGATTTATATAAATAAATCATAAGCCTGTGAGTATATATTGAGTAAGAAGTTGTTTATTATTGAGTAGTCATGATGAGATGTGAGTTGATTGATGCTTGAAGTGATGTTGTACACTTCAATTCTTATGCAAAACAAAATTAAAATGTGCTTGAGTTGATTGTGTTACTTTAAATCGTGCAATCCTTTCATTTACTCATACGAGCTTTGCAAAAAGCTTACCGGGTTTGTATTGTTGCAATCCCGGTACACTATTCAAACGGTGTAGCGGGTAATCCTGCAGGTCAGGAGAATCAGGACGGTGATCGTGCGGGTTAGAGAATTTGTTTTAGTTTTACAGCAATTGTAATTGTGAGGTGAGTTATGCTCTTTGAGCCTTACAATATAATTTGGTAAAGTGTGCTGTAATAAACAAATTTGAGATTTGGTTTATGTAATATCGAGCGATGTGAGGTGTGGTTGTTTTGAGAAAAAATTCAGGTTGTATTTATGTGAGTTGTATTAATTCATGTTTCGGATTTGGATTTGTTATTCAAAATCCGGGGCGTGACAGTTTGGTATCAGAGCGTAAGGTGCATATTTGGTGATGTGTCAATACCTTCCGAGTGATGGCCCGGCTGCAGCGGATCCCCATCGTGTGCTCTTCGGTATTGGCTAAGTCATTGGGTATGCGTGAGTGTTGGGAGTTGTTTAGGCCGCTAGGTCGTTTTAGGAACGTGAATACCTTCCCTATAGTATTGACTTGGTTAATATGAATTTGTATTTGACTTATACTGTGTTTTAAGTGTTATACAAGTATTAGCCAAGCATACTATACTCCTTAGGTGATGGATATTCGAAGGGGTTGTACTTAGAACCTTACAGTTGTCTTGTAGGTTCGTATGGGAATAAGTTCAGTGGCCGCGAGTTACAATCCTTGAGGAATAGGAACCTCTTGATTCAACTCTGTTAAGTCAACGAGGATTGTTTTATGGAAATGAGGTTCTTTTGATTGTTGAAGTGTTTGGTTGAAGGCATGATGTGGATCTATGCACGTACCTAGTGTGGATACGAGTATTGATTGATAGAAGTTTACCTTCTTAAGTTAGACGTACATATGTTTTTGGATGAGATGTACATGTCAAATAATAGATATCTTGTTTTGTAATGAGATGTCCTTGTGGAGTTTGTTAGTAGGGTTGAGGTTAGGGAAGAAATTATTGTGGTTACTTCTTCCTTGTGCTTGTAAGTTGTTAAGCAGAGTTTAAGGTGCGAGACAAGAATTTTATTTTGTGCTCGATGGTTAGAGATGAGAGACCATTGTTTTGGGTTGTCGTTGAGTACTATAATTCCTTCAGAATCAGGATTGTTGGTAGAATTGGAATTAGTAGTAGTTTTGGTGATTCGGAATTTGAATTGAGTTCGCGAGATGTGTCTTATATACGTGGTTGATGTTGCTTGCATCATTTTGGAACGATACGTTACGATTCACAAGGAAAACTGGATTTGAAATTTATTCATTTGAACACCATGGGTTGATGACCTGACCGTGACTTGTGAATATAGTTTTGTTCAAGTGAATGAAATTGAATTTTGTGGCCTTTGTGTGGTGAACTAGTTTTCTTAAGTTTTGGATCATAGTATGGAGATGGACTGCAGTGAATTTGAAGTTGTTGTGTGTTTTAAGTTTAAGTAGGCGGGACACTTAAAGTTTTGCAAGGGAGTTGATTTTGGTGTAATTAATTGGGAGAGTTAGAATCAGTTCTTGTGAATGATGTTGGATGAGAGTGTGTGCCTTTGGTGATTGATTTTAGGTGATATAGTTAAACGCAATTTCGGATATTGATTTTAGTGACTTTGTTAGGTATCCATGGTGGTTCAAGTGAATTACTATGTGATATGGAGTTTGATTCGAATTCTGAATCGCTAAATGTTAGGGATTGAATTGTGGTGAGTTTTTGTTGAAGCAATTGATAGATGGAATTATCGAGATTCTATAAGAGTTGTAAGAGTAACTCTAAAGACGTGGGTTTTTCCTAGCTAACTCAGGATGTGTTTAGCTTTATAAATCCCTAATCCTATCGATGAAATTGTTGTGTTTGGTTTGACTCAGAGGATACTAGCTAGACCTCGATGCGACTTAATTGATTGTTGGATTCTTTTTGAGTGATTGTTTTTATTGCATCATTATGAAAGATGTGTGCAGTAGAGTTGTTTATGGTTTTGAAAATAGTATTGGGTGACCAAGGTTCGATCCTTGGTGTTGTTGTTGGTTAAACAAAAAGAAAAGAAAACATGCACACCATCTTATTGATTTTACATTACAAAAAAAAAAAAAAAAAAAAAAGGAAAACGAGGCCCATGCTATACTAAGCCTAGTCAGCAGCTCCGGATGGATTGAGGCTGAGCTCAAGAGAAACGTTTGAGCCACTGTGGTAACCGCCTGAGCCACCAGAATAGTAACCAAAAGCGCTACCTTCCTCGGAAGTAGCCTTCAGGTTACCAAAGACGTCCTCGCCGTGCACGGGGAACAGAGGAAGAGTTTGAACCTCCTGGTGATCTCCTCCTCGTTGTTGCAGGGATGTTTGTCCTCCTGTTGTGCCAAAAGAGTTGTACTGGTATTAGTGTTGAAGTGTGAGGAAGAATATGAAACAAAATTTAAATCAAGAAATCCTTCATTACCAGTAGAATAGGTGGAACCAAAGTTGAGATCAATGGATCTACCATCATCAGTAGAACTAGTGGACCCAAAATTGATGTCAATGGATCCACCAGCTGGCCCAAAATTGATGTCGATGGATCCACCAGCACCAGTAGAACCAGTGGACCCAAAATTGAGATCAATGGATCCACCAGTACCAAGAGAACTAGTTTCCATGGGCACTGGAGCAGCCTGATTACACCTATTCATCTGCTTCTCTCGAGCCCTGACGTTCTGGAACCAAAAGTAAATGTTCTTACCCTCAACATGTCCATACTGGTTCAGCTGGAGGCAGATCTCGTGAATGTGCTCTGTAGTTGGGCACTTAAATCCCTTGACGTAGTAAAGATCCTTGAGGATTCTTATTTGTTCTGGAGTAGGAATCCACCTGGTACGGCTTCGCCAGAAATCCATGTTGGCACTACTTCCAGCTGCTTGGGTGTTTCCTCCCTCCTCTGTTGGTTGCTGTTGTTGTGGTTCCATTTGTTGCGGGGTTTGGAGCTCCATTAGTTGCAGAGTTCGTGGCTCTTGGGTCATGGAGTGAGAGGATGTGAAAATCGAGGAATACATGGTTTAGTGTTTGAGGGAGATTTTGTTAGAAGGATTGGAGTTGTTGAACTGGTGATTGGAGATCTGAGATTCTCAGAGGAAAGATGAGATCGAATCTTCAAATGGAAGAAAAGATCTGAGAAAGAAGGATTGAAGATTTGGAGGAAAAGATTGAAGATCTGAAAGTTCAGAGGAAAGATGGGATTGAATCAACTAGATGGGAGAGAAGATCAGAAGAGAAGGATCGAAATTGATGAAGAAAGGATTTGAGAAGAGAAAGGCTGAAGAGTTGAGAGAGAAAGACTTGAGCTCGGAAGAAAATTTCTTTTCTTTTGGAGTGAACAGTTTTTCTCCAGAATGCACCTATTTATAGAACAAGGTGAGCAGATCTCCACCGTTGGATGAACGATCTCAGAATTTGAATCCACGCGTTGGATTAAAGTCGCCCCGAAACCCGGAAAAGCTGTTGGCGCGTGTTGAGCGTGTAAGGGGACAGGCCGAACCTCGAGACGCTGTGGCAGACAGCTTTAGCCGAAAGTGATTTGCTTTCCGTAAATCACGGAAGAGACGTGTCGTGGCACGTGGAGTGTACCGACAGTTTGTTGTTATTCTATCGCTTATGATAGAATAACTAAAAGAAGTTGCATGGATAGTAACGAGAGCAGCTGGTGCTCTAGTGGTTGAAGAGCAAGGCTCTTGTACAAGAGGTCAGAGGTTCGAACCTTGCCTCTCGTTTATTTTTATTATGTTCGCTTATGACATAATAAGTATAACATTTGTACACGTTATATTAAGCACAGCTTGTGCTCCAGTGGTTGGGGACAAAGGTTTCGTGCAGCAGGTTGAGGTTTCGAACCTTGCCTCCCCCGTTATTTTATTTATGTCGCTTATGACATAATAAATATAACACGTGAGCATATATTAATGAAGGCAGCTCTTGCTTCAGTGGTTGGGAGCAAAACCTTCGTGTTCGAGGTCGGGAGTTCGAACCTTACCTCCTACAAATATTTTTGGATTTCGTATATGCTTGATATACGGACCCATATACGGTATGTACGGTATACATACGTATATACGGTTTGTACGGTATGCATACGTATATACGGTTTGTACGGTATACATATGTATATACGGTCTATACGGTATGCATACATATATACGGTATACCTACGGTATGTACAATTTCATACCGTAGTCGAGCTGAAAGTTGGTGGGCCGATTGGTAGGCCCAAATAGTAAGCCCAATTGTTCGGCCCGATTGGTAGGCCCAAATAGTAAGCCCAATTGTTCGGCCCGATTGGTAGGCCAAATAGTAAGCCCAATTGTTCGGCCCGAATGGTAGGCCCAAATGTTAAACCCAATTTGGTTCGGGCCGGTTCAAAATGTGGATGGTTCGGTTTCTTCGGCCCAATTGGCCAGCCCTAATGCTTAGCCCAAGGATTGAGCAAGCCCAAGTCATCGTCACTGGGTGACATATTTTATTGGCGTGCTTTTGGGGATGATTTGTTTTGAGTGATGCATTTCTATTGTTGTGAAGAATGGTGCATGCTTGAGTTTTACTATAGAGATTTACCGTGATGCTAATTGAGTAGCGAAACACTTTGTGGGAGTGTTTACTGTGCTTGTATGCCAGTACAGAGTGATGATCTAAGTGAAGATCTATGTGATGATCTATGTGAGGATCTATGAGATGATCCATGTGACGATTTTGTGTATGTGATGTGGAGTGTTGTTGAGCAGTTGTTGTGTGAGTTTACGTTTGTGATGAAAGGATTTAGTGGCCATAGGAATGTATTTTTATACAAAGAGCTGAGGCTCTGTAGATTACTACAGATTTGGAAAAGATGGAGATTCTATGATTAGGTCAACCTTAATCGAGAGGAATTGACTTACGCTCAAATTTCGGGACGAAATTTCTTTAAGGAGGGTAGATTGTAATACCCCGAAAAATCCAAATTAATTTCCGTGGATTTTTAGAAATGATTTCACGATAGTGGGAGCGAGTACGAGGCTTGGAGAAGTTATGGAATTAGTTCGAACGATTAATTTTCGAAAACGAACGTTATTTAGGAGGTCTCAAAAAGTGACTTTTTATACATTGGGAATTTGGGAAAACTTCATTCATGAAAGTTGTAGAGCACGTCGATACGAGTTCGTGGACATATGGAATGCGAAAATCGGAGTTCGTATGAGAAAGTTATAAGCGATTGAAAATCGGGAAAATTCTATAAATACAAAAAAAGTTCCGGAAATTGCATTGGAGGACAGAAATTTCAGAAACCTATATTTTCTCCCCAATTCTCTCCCGAGCCCAGATTTGTTCCTCTCTCTTCCACCGGCCATATCTCCCTCCACAGACCTCCGATCGACTTGATTCCAAAAGTATTTTCATTCGCCTTGAAGTCAGTTAAAACTTCCTAGAAGACATCAAAGTGAGAAAAGAACCATGGAATGTGCTAGGAGGCCGAGAAGCTGCACAGCTCGAGCTGGAATTCGCCCGATGCTGCTCTTCCTTCACCGGCCGATATCTCTCTCATCCAACCTCGAATCGAGTTGATTCCAAAAGGGATTTTGCTGGGCCTGAGCTATATTACAACTTTGTAGAAGACATCGAGGGGAAATAACCAACGTGGTAGCCGCTACAAGTCGAAGAACACGATGCAGTCGAGCTGGAAATCACCTCCTTTCCCCACCGTCGTTCTCCCTCCTCCGGCCACCTTTTGCCGTGATTCTTGAGAGGATTCTGCACTTCTGAGGATGTAGATCATTTCCCCTAAGGTGGATTGCATCGATTTCATCTGTGGAGATCGAATTGGAACGAATTCAAAACTAGGGTTCTTCGGGTTTCAAACCTTATAAGGTAAAATTCTACTTTTTGGCTTATAATCTGACTTTGGTGTAGTTATGAAAGTTTCAATTCGAGTTAAGATGAAGAACTTTCGTGTTGGGAGTTTTGTCTAATTTTGACTTTGGATGGGTGGCGGTGCCGCCACTGTGATGGTGGTTTCCGGCGACCTCCGGCCACCCCAAGGACAGTTTCTGTCCATTTTTGTGTTCTACGTGTCGATACGATCGTTTGCATATATAATTCATAATTTTTGGATATCGTATGATTAAGTTATGAATTTTTAAGTTTAGATCGATTTCGATCGTTAGATTTGTGATCTGTGAAGTTAGGACCGTCAGATGGACTTGTAGTTTTGATATGATGATCTTATGACTGTCCCAGTGGCTTTGTGTGGTCATGGGCGAAGATCCGACCGTTGGATCTTCGTATAAATGCAAAACAGTGATTAGGGAGGCGATTCGTGAGAATCCGTCCGTCGGATTTTCGTATAAATTTGTGAAGATGTTAGTAAGGACGATTCAGGAAGATCCGACCGTTGGATCTTCGTGATGATTTTTGGGAGGTGATCCTAAAGGCGATCCGTGAGGATCCGACCGTTGGATCATCATTTAATTTTGATCCGACCGTTGGATTGTCGTTTGAGTATGTTTTTTTGAGCTATTGGCTAAGTTAAGGTCATGTGTGATTAGGTGATTGACGGTCTCCCTTGGGTGAACGATTTCGGTGTGTATTGTGTTGAATTGAAGACGCAGCGGGAATATCGAGGTGAGTAAAATCGCACATGGTTCATTTACGAACCGAAATTCAGTGATTGAATTCTATAGTGATTTTGTGAAAACTGTTTTAAGAAAATCAATATTTGTTTTAAATTATATGGACTTGATCGACTACGGTCCATAGGTAAGTAAAATGTATTTAAAGTATAAAAATGAATTTATCGATTTTTAAATGCATGTGAACTATAGTTGGTATTAGTGGTCATTCTTGTGTGGGTGACTACGTATATATATATTTACGTGGAATATATATTGGATGTGTGGTATTTGGTGAAGTGTGGAATTGATGCGATTGATTTACAATTCGAGCATTACTCTCTAGAAGATATAATTTATCTTATAGGTTGAGTTGAGTGTGATAAAGAGTAATTGAGTAAAGTGCTATAGTTGAGTCGTTGAGATGAGTTAAATGAGGAGTCGAGTGATTTGAGGCAAATATTTTCGTAAGGGTGAACCTTGGCCAAGGTGATACTCTACGATTCAGTTAGAGCTCTAGTCTGTCTGCCGTCATACTGCTTGGGGGATAAACGAGTTATCATATGCCCTTGGGTATGACATGACATACTGAATGGGGTGATTAATATAATTAATCATAAGCCTGTAAGTATGATATACTGAATGGGGTGATTAATATAATTAATCATAAGCCTGTAAGTATAATATACTGCATGGGATGATTTATATAAATAAATCATAAGCCTGTGAGTATATATTGAGTAAGAAGTTGTTTATTATTGAGTAGTCATGATGAGATGTGAGTTGATTGATGCTTGAAGTGATGTTGTACACTTCAATTCTTATGCAAAACAAAATTAAAATGTGCTTGAGTTGATTGTGTTACTTTAAATCGTGCAATCCTTTCATTTACTCATACGAGCTTTGCAAAAAGCTTACCGGGTTTGTATTGTTGCAATCCCGGTACACTATTCAAACGGTGTAGCGGGTAATCCTGCAGGTCAGGAGAATCAGGACGGTGATCGTGCGGGTTAGAGAATTTGTTTTAGTTTTACAGCAATTGTAATTGTGAGGTGAGTTATGCTCATTTGAGCCTTACAATATAATTTGGTAAAGTGTGCTGTAATAAACAAATTTGAGATTTGGTTTATGTAATATCGAGCGATGTGAGGTGTGGTTGTTTTGAGAAAAAATTCAGGTTGTATTTATGTGAGTTGTATTAATTCATGTTTCGGATTTGGATTTGTTATTCAAAATCCGGGGCGTGACAGTTGACATAGTGTATGAGCAGGGTAGTGCCAAACTAACTAACCAGACTAAATCTTTGTAGGAGGAAAATAATTCCTTCACCAAGTTGTTAGCTGGGGAAGTAGAAACTATTGCACATATCATAATTCTATATGCTTGTTTACATAGAGTTTGGTTTGGGTCTCAATGGGATTACTAACAAGTTTTTCTAGACATGACAACATTACATACAGTGTTATCAAATCTAACTTCTATTTTTGACCTAACCTCCCAGGCAAAAAAATTAGACTCTCAAGTCTCACCTTGACAAGCTTTGCTTGCAAGAAACTTTGCGCTGCTCGTGTTAGCTTCCTAAATAAAAAAGAATATAAGAAAGTACGTCATTCTCATGCTTTAATAAAAAAGAAGAAGATAAGATCAACAATAGAAACTACACAATCTTTCCCGTACTTGCAGAGATTAGGAGCTTAATTACAAACTTCTTTTTGCTATGTGAATTGGAAATTGTCTCGCTAGAATCAAAATTTGACAATAAGACGGCAGATTAGAAATATCGGGCTCATGTATATGCTAGCATAGTCCTTTTTTTTTTTTTTGTTGTTTTATGAAAAATCTTGACGGCACAAGGAAAAAATTTGTTAAAAAGAAAAAGAAAAAAGAAGACAATGAGCCAAAGTTGTAGGGAAATAGACTTTACTCCGCAAGAAGAAACACTACTAGAAATTTCCCAATTCCACATTGATTCGAATTAGTCCCTTTTGTCCCAATACACACTGATAGCAGTTGCTAATAGCATTAGCCACTAATAAGAAATTAGTCTCCTCTATAGCATGTGTCATTGGGGCAATAGGCACTGAAAAATCAACAGCTGTTTCTGGTGGCTTTCTCCGGGTACCTCACTCAGAATGCTATACCGTCTGGGGTACCGATCCAACTCCTCGATCCTGTACCAGGAACACAGCGTTAGAGGGATAAACCGTACCGGACGGTTTATGCCCCTCCGATGCCTGAGTAAGATATTAATGTATAAATGAACTATATAAATAGTGGATGAAGGAGTTATTACTCGTGAAAGGTGGTTGTGCTGATGGCTTAATACTCGAGTATGGGAAAGGAGTTTCCCCCATCTTCGATGTGGGATGCACATTGTCCCTAGGACCTAAAAACTGAACGGTTAAGATGTGAAAATTGATCGGAAAGTGGGTGAAAACCGGAAATCCGTACCTAAGAAAAACTAAGGACGTCCTTAGTGTAGCCGGACTGTATATATATATATATATATATATATATATATATACACTTACTCACCAAAGTTGCCACTGAAACTTGAGCATCATAATTAGAATGAAATCCAGCGACTATAATGCAATCGAGTGAATCAATTGTAGTTGCAATCGAGTGAAAGAAAGAAGCTTTTGGTTTTCATGAATTCACAATACAATCGCCACATAATTTCATCATGCACATACATACATCCATTCATTTCGTCTTTACTTTGCTCCCACACGTCAAGATGATCAAGTGGCATCCGGTGTCTCGACTCTCGAACCTTGGCATATATATGGATATAATAGACACTAGTCACCTTGCATGTAATCTCCATACACAAGTGTACTTTAATTTGCATGCAGAGTCTTCACCTTGTATACATATCTCCGCAATCTTTGCATTCTTTCCCACACTCACTCGAAAGCAATGACCATGGCGACATCACTCAAAGCTTTGTTCATTTTCTCTCTTTTCCTTGCCTCCATCTCTTTCTCTCTTAGCTATCAGGATGACCCTCAGCAGCAACAGCAGCAGTGCCATCAAGAATGCCTAGTCCTAGAGCAGATGGAGGAGCAGCAGCAGAAAGGCATCGGCGGAGAAGGACATGGAGGTGAACCACAGATTAGGGAGTGCCAGCGGAGCTGCGACAAACAGCATACCTGGCGCCCAGATATATCCTACGAGGAAGGGAGTAAAAAACACGGACAATGTCGTGCACAATGCGGGCAGCAGTGCCTGCGGAGGTGCGACGAACAGCAACACCTCGAACATGAGATTCAGGACCTACACTGTCGTCAACAATGCGGGCGGTACTTAACACATAATGAGCGTGGACAAATATGCCAGCAGCGTTGTCAGAGTCAACAAAGTGGCGATCGGCAACAGCAACGACAGTGCCAATCAAGGTAATTATAGTTTTTAAGTGATTGAAATGTTGTCATATGTGGCTTAAAAGATGACTAATTTAATTACTTTTTTATTCAAACAAAAGTTGCCTGCAGCAATTGCAGGATCCTGAAACGAAATTTGGGGAATGCCAGGATAGATGTATATTGTCTGGGCAACGCCAACAACAATGTTTTCACCAGTGCAAAGAGCAATTGAGCGAACAGGAACGTCGGCAGATCTGCCTGCGGCTTTGTCTTAGGAATTTACAGTGTAGTGAACGGCAGGCAGTGCGACAATATTGCCAGAGAATGTGCTGCTGCGAGAACCAACTACAACCTGGAGAACAAGACTTCAATCGGCAATCAAGAGATCCCGAGCAGAAATTTGAGCTATGCAAGCAAAGGTGCCAATCCAGGCAACATGGACCACAAGGTCAACAACAACAGCAGCAGTGCGGTCAACAATGCGGACAACAATTGAGCCAATATGAGCGTCAACAGGTGTGCCAACAACGTTGCCAGAGGCGACAAGGTGGGGATTTGAAACAACAACAACATTGCCAAAGAAGGTGCGAGCAACAACTTGAACAAGAAAAACAAGATGAGGGTCAATTTGACATGCAACAATTTGAGCAAGAACAGGGTCAACAGGGTCAGAGCCTACTCATATCTTCAAGTTTGGGCTTCGCAGGCTTCTAACTTCAACCAGTAATCAGTAGTACCAGAAAGAGGTTAATGTACGTCTTATGAACAATGATGTAATAAAATCTGCGTGGTATGTAGATCAGCAATACTAGCTATGGGCAGTGCTAGAGTACTTATTTTGAAGTTATTGCTCATGTAGAGTGAGCTTTAATTTTGGGCTACAAAGAACTCTAGCTTCTATTTTTTAGCAAACCACACATAAGCTCTTGACAAAAGGTGAATTCACTAATACATCCCTATAAGTTGATTTAGAGTTTATAAGGACAAAATTTTACACATTAAGGCAAGTTATTTTGTTGCCAAGTGTCAAGAAGACATTTACAATTCTAACATTCACACATGGATAACTAAATATTAATTATTTTCTTTAATTCAAACTCTTTTTTGTTCAAATGAAGAGAGAGAAACAACATTAGACAAGAAAAAAAAAAAACAGCAAAACCAAGTTAGACACTTGTCCAATCCTGCTAATGCACTCGCTGCACTCATACTCGTCCAATTCTACAACTACACTTGTACTCGTGTTCTGCTACTTCACTCGTCATCGTCTAATCCTGCTACTGCACTCGCTACACTCATACTCGTCTAGTTCTGCTACTACATTCGTACTCATCCAGTTCTGCTACTACACTCGTACTCATCCAGTTCTTCTACTGCACTCATACTCCTCCAGTTCTGCTACTGCTTGAAGATAATTAAAGACAATATTGAAGGTTAGCTCTGCTATTGCACTTGTACTCCTCCAGTTCTGCTACTGCTTGAAGATTAAGACAGTAATAAAGGTTAACTTTGCTACTGCTTTTAAGGATGGAGAAAAAATGCCTTTCAAATTGCCGGTTAACATTAGATAGTGAAATTGCTTGATTATACCAAGAAAAACAAAAGTTAATGTCTTTCAAATGACTAACTAAACACTTGAAATTCAAGAACATTACATTGTTCAATGTGTTTCAAATCCAACATCGCTGGTGTTTTATATCTTTTAAGGACTAGTTTGTTTCTATTTCATTCGCAATCCCCTCCTTAATCATCATATTCAGTAGGAACAATTTCAAGGTAAAATTCCACAACGGAAAACGAACCTCGGCTTTGACAAAAAAAGCGCTCCGAGATGTGAATCTCAATGCCTTCTGTGTCCATCATAATGGCGATGGGGTAGCCCTTGTCCTTGTTGAGCTTCCTCACACGCTCAATCACGGTGCAGTGCCAATCGAGTGTGTTGTGGCACATGTTGAGTCGCGCCATGTTCATGCTGCAGACGGCGACGGCAACAGCCTCAATCGCAGTGGTGTTGACCGACAACTTGAGGAGTAAGGAGGAGGAATGGGGTGGGGTGGGGTGAGGAGTGAACAGACTGAAAGATTGTGACCAGACATGGTTGAGTGAGAGAGAGAGAGAGAGAGAGAGAGAGAGAGAGAGAGAACAAATTTGGTTCTCAGTCCATGAATGGAGGGAGCTGATTAAAAAGCCATAACCTTTTGACAATAGCATCGTAGTAATTTTAACAAAAAATTGTATTAATTCGTAATTACGCATGAAATCTCAGAGATTAGGTCTACTTCATTCTCCTTGGACTTGGGCTTTGTGTCCTTATTTGTATAAATCTAATATAAGATAGGTTTTCTGTTTTTTTTTTTTTTTAATTTGGTATGTTACTTGTATGTAATCTATTTTTTTCATCCAAAAAAAAAAAGAATTCTAGCTTTTTGCCACAAAAATCAATAAAAAAAATTTCTCTACATATTTTCTCTTTGATCGGTATTTAAGATCTTCTTTTATAATGCATCTTTATAATAAATAAAATAACGTAATTGTTGTAAAACATAAAATAAGAGAGTTTGGGAGAAGAGAGAAATGAGAATGAGGGAATATGATAGAAAACCTTCTCTTATATAGAGATGAGATTATGGTTTAAATTACAATAGTATCCCTAGTTGGCTAATTACAAGAATGCCCGCTAGATAATAACTATTTACAACACTCTCATTTAGATATTATTTTGTCATTATTCTTCTTTGCTGTATGCTTTGGTGTTGCCTCGTCAAAAATCTTGCCAGGTAATAAAAACCTTTGTGGGACAAAAAAATTTCTGGTTAAAGGAGAAAAAGAGGAGAACGCACATGTAGGGGTGGTAATCAGAACCCGGATTTCGGTGAAGTAGTCTTAGGCCATCTCCAGCTGTGGGGGGGGGGGGGGGGGGGGCTAAAATAGCCCCCAGGCTAAATATTAGCCCCCCCATAATCACTATTCATGTGAATAGTAAGGGCTATAATTTCTACCATCTCCAACCCTTAGGGCTATAATTTTAAATGCCCTATTATTTTATTGTTTTTCATTATGTATTTCTAATATATAGTATTTTATAACTATGCTACTATTTCCACTTATATAATTATTTTTTTGATCAAATGTTATTAATTTTTTAGATATGATTTTGGCATCCAATTTCCTAATTTTTTTGTGGTGGAGGCCATTTTTGAACAAAGAAGATATGATAGAAATTGCACAATGAGAAACAAGTAGTATTGGAGTGAGGAGGTAGAAAAAAAATATGAGTGAAGGTGAGAAATGAAAATGGGAGTGAGGAGGTATTTATAGGAATATTTGATAGATTTTTTTATTATTTTTTCTGCAAATTAGCCGTTGCATTCAAGCAGAAAAAATAAAAATTTCCAAATGGCTACTTTTTAGCCGACCAAAAAAAAAAAAAAAAGTATCCCAACGGTTAGACTTAGCTGACATCAGCCATGCAAATACATCAGATTGGATTTTTTGTGTACAACGTGGTCCCCACACAAATCAAGCCTAAGGGCTAAACAAGGGGCTATATATACCCCAGCCCATAACCCTTTTAGCCCCTCCAAACTCATTTTTGTAATAGCATAGCCCCCAATTAGAGATGGTTTCCACTATTTTTTGGGCTATATCAACCCCTTAGCCCCCCATTGGAGATGGCCTTATATAGACCATAAGCTGTGAGTCCGTGGGAGATAGATGCACGAGTTGCTACACCAAAACCTTGCCCGGTAAATCCAGTGGGACAAACTCGTGGTCAAAGGGAAAAGATGAGCAAATGCATATATGTCGAATAAATGCATATTCAAAATGCAGTATCAGTAGGGTGACCATATTAAAGGTGTGCCTCATTAAAACCTTGCAAGGTAACAAAACCCAGTGGGACAAAATAACCCTGGACGAAGAACAAAACGAGTACATGATGATCAAATGAGTATGCTTTGGGATACTCCCCCTGATATGACTCCCCTTGAAAACTACATACTAGGTAAAGCTAATTCTTGGAACATGCTTCATAAAGAGTTCTAACTCTTAGCATGATTTGAGGAGATAACAACAAGGGTTTGTTTCTTATACCTCCAAAATATTGTTGTATTCCCCATAGTAAAGACATAACTAGTTTGGGAAAGGTCCTTGTGTGAGTTTACATAGCTATCCCATGTCAGCATATCTAACAAGGCAAACATCATTCCGAGGATCAAGGAGGTTTGATCCATTCCTTGATGTGTAGGGATAGAATAAGCTCATATCCATCATACATTTAAAGTAGTGGAAAATTGTCTTTTATGCCATTTTCAGAGGCGGCGTGTTGGCGCAGAGCTATATGTAGCTAACAAGTTTGCATTGAATGAGATGTTCGGTCTAGGACATTGAGCCAAGTACAATAATGCTCTTATTGCACATTGATATGTGACCTCCTGTGCCAGTATCTCTCCATTATCATCTCCAGGACGAAATAGGCTTTTTGAGGATCTAGATTTCGGACTACCTTGGCTGAGCTCGAAGACGTTGGTTTATCCTCATTAAAGCGTTTTAACATCTCCTGGATGTAATTTAATTGATGGATTCCATCTGCACGGTGCTCGGGCTTTAAGTCGAGACAATAACAATTTGTTCTTCTAAGGTCTTTCATCTCAAATTTCGACTTCAGGTGCTTGGCAGTTTCCTTGATCTCTTCAAGAGTGTCAATCAGATTCATATCATCAACTACTATAATTGTAAACCTGGAACTTGTTTTCTTAATAAACACGCATGGGCGTAGTTCATTATTCACTTATCTCATCCCAATCAAATATTTACTTAGGCGGTTATACCACATCTGCCCGGATTATTCCAATTCCTGAAGTGAACGGTTCAAACAAATGAAGAGCGTGTTCTGTGGTCTAGACCTTTTTTTTTTTAATATCTTAAGTCCTTCAGGAATCTTTATATATATATATATATATATATATATATATATATATATATATATATATTGGTTCCAAAAATCTTTTAACCAATATAGATTAAAAAAAAAGTCTGTGTATTATGTTCCCCATTGAGATAAGCTGTGACCACATTCATAAACTGCATATTCAGTTTTTTAGAAACTACCAAACTGATAAGATAGCAGAAAGTTATAACGTCCATTACGGGAGAGTTTTGGGTCTGAAGATCATGAGCAAACAAGATGACGAACAAAAAGGATATGTGGATTGAATTCTTATGGGTTGTAATGGGTTGTTAGATCATATATTCAAAACATCTAGGGCCATCCCCGGTTAGTAAAATACATAGTGTGGGACCTGTAGGCTTTTTTTTATTTTTTTATTTTATGTATGGACTAACGGGTAACATATTGAAGTTCATTTGGCATACATGCATCATTTGTTATCATTTATAAAGTATTGGTTGATAACTTGATTGTGTTACGTAGTCAAGAATAACCTAAAGAGGTTTGGCCTTACTGAGCGAAAGCTCACTTCGATAGATTATTGTTCAGGTACGTTATGAGATTTGACATGTTTATCAAGAGGACTCAGGGAGACGACATTTCTTACATTTACGAGAGTCCAAAAGGATCGCAGCAAATTAGAGTGAGATAGATCGCAAGGCGTTATTTCTCTTTGTAAAGTTTCTATATTATTTCAAATGTTTTATTTTCGACTAATTCTAGAAAAGGTATTTGGTGTTGTTTATAATTTCCATTTATATTTCTATTGCTGACACCTCGGATTCAGCGTTAGGTACCAAATATCACCTCCACTTGGTTCGGAGTGTCATATGAATCTCTGTCCTTAAATAAATAAGGTGCATGTTCAAAGATGTGAATCAATGAGTCTTTGGTCAAAACATTGAATGAGATTAAAAAGAAGTTTCTAATCACATCCTAAGAATTACATAAGAATAGAAATCACATTAGGGGATTGACATATCAATTTCATACCCCGATAATATGATTTAAACATCTTATTAGAGAATGACCGTATGGTCCAACTGTCTGGCTCTTGCAAAGCACTTGCAATTGCATGTTTCTCATATATTCAGGGAGGGGAATGCTCCAGCTGATACCTTGGCTAATTATGGTGCGTCTCATGTTGGAAGCCATTTATGGTCAGCACTGCCTTTGTTCTTGGTTCCTGGTTTTGGTCGTGATTTTTCATCAAGGCCAACCTACAGGTTCTCTTAGTCCTATAAGTTACTTTATTGGTTCTCTTTGCACTTCTTTCAATTATGTTTGTTCTCTTTGCATTAGTACAGAATCTTCTAGAATGTTCTATGTAGATTTGGGTCTCATTGCTTTTTTGTAATTTTATTTGGGAGTGGCCTTGGCTGCGTCCTCCACCCCACTTGTTTTGTTTTTGAGTTATCAATAAATTTCTGAGAGTGGGCGTTGAGCTAGCCCTCTTCTCATTTTCAAAAAAAAAAAAAAAAAAAAAAAAAAAAAAAAATTCCAATTGAATAAGTTCTTTGTCATTCTATATTAACTAGGGTACGTAGTCATAATATGTTGCAAGACGTTACTCATGACTTGTGAAGTCTCCGAGGGTTGATAAATATTTATGATCCTAATAACAAGGGAGAATCAAAATTGAGTTTTGATTCGTAAACAAAAAAAGAATGGTTTTACAAACTTCACTGTTTTGTTGATTAGAACCTAAGAGATCGCACACCATATAAGTGGATCCTTGAAATTGTTCATGAAGAAGATTAAACAAGAGTTGGTTATGACCAAATAATTAATTAGATTTATTATTTGGACATAATTAGGATTTTAGGGTAAAACCGAACTTATTGGGCCTAAACGGTTGTCGGGTTTTTTGGATGTTGACATGGGCTTCACTAAGTGAGACTTAAATGAAAGCCCAAGACACAATTGTAGTGTCCAATAACATGTCTAGACCATCCAACATTTTGGCTTTGTGAAAGTCGATCAATATTTCACTTTTAGTAGTTGAAACTATTTCCTACTATGTAAGGTGAAAGCATGGACAAAGGGAGTAAGAGTTTTTACACTAACCTCTTTAGTTGGTAGGAGAGAGTTCTCTCTTTATCTATTGCATAAGTTGGTTATAACAAGGAAGGAAGAACACTTGCATACTTCTTCCTTTCCTTTCATCTTTCTTCATCTCTTGATCCACTTGGTGAGGATCCTTAGTGGCCACATCCTTTTTGTGGCTCTACTTGTTACATCAATGAGAAGTTTACAAGCACAAGAAGGAGTTCTAAATCCAAGGTGGTTCAAGGTGGAGAAAACATATACAAGGAGAGATTAAGGAGAGGAACTTTGGTGGTTCACTTGGATCGGATTGAAATCACGTTCCAAGGGTGAGTAGAACATAAACTTTTTCTTGTTCTTCCTTACTATGCATGCTATATTTACATACATATCACAATAAGCAAAGATCATGGGTTAAAGGAATGGATTTTATGTTTCGTTAGTAGTTTATTTATTTTTTTGAAATAGAAGTTAAATTCATTAGATCAACAGCCAAAGGCTAGAGCCTACCATAATTTACATAAGCAAAACTCGGCAAGAAAATTCGAACTAAACTATCTAAGCTAGAGCAGATCATTAAAATCTCTGGGACGCTCACATTTAAGCAAGCTTATACAAGAATAAAAAAAGGATTAAATATTTGTTACTCCTCAAACTTTTGCCTGAAAAACAGTTTAGTCCCTCGCCTTTTAAATTAAACTAGATAGTCTTTATTTTCTCTAATTCTCACACAACAGGTCTTCAACAGACCTAAATTGACTATTATACCCTCATTCATCTTTTTCTAATTTCTTCCTCTTTTTTCTCTCTTTTTATTTTTTTAATCCTTTTTTATTTATTTTTTTCTACTTTTCTCTCTATCTCTCTCTCTCTCTGTCTCTCTCTCTCTTTTTTTTTTCGACGAGACTTTGTCTCTCTCTCTAAGCCCAGATCCATGGTCCCTGCCGATCATCCTCGATGATGTCGCCACCGGGCTTCGATCATGCCTTGGTCGAGGGCAACGCTAACCATAGCTCTCACCTCATTCACTCTCTCAAATTCTCATGGAGATTTCCAGAAGCCTCGCTTTTCCAGACACCCATCCCATCCTCGCCCTCCTTCGAGTGTATTCCTTCTTCTTTTTCTCTGAGAACGAAATGATATCAGACATGAACACTCATCCCCGCCTTCTTCTTCTCTTTTAGACTCTTCAATTTTCTTCACCAAATCACTCTCCTTTGAAGATCGAAAACCCTCTTCGTCGTCTCTGTGATTCTGTCTCCGATCTTCGATCAATGGATTACGATTATCGGAAAACCTCATCCTACGATGCCCAGATCCAACCCTACCACCTTGCTGCGTCCTCACAGCTGATGTACGGACCGCCAAAGTCGTCGCCGGCGTCAACCGGAACGAGTTGAAATGTGTTCCGAGGCAAGAAGCTGTTGACGCATCTCAGCACTTGGGGCATTAGTGGCCCTTGTAATAATTTCATCCAAGTATTCGATCAGACCCAGCTTGTTTCTGTTTTCAGGTTCTCTTCTGCATTTCATTTCTAGTTAATGTTAAGTTTTGGAAACTGATTTCTGGAAAAGTGTTAGAGACATAGCTTTGTCAAGAACTATGACCCTAAACAGTTTTTGAAAATGGGCAAGACATTAGCTATTGATAAAGACATAGACTTGGCTTTGAATCATGAACTAATTCAGTAAAATGGTCTTGCGTTTTTGAAAACAATGCAGATACTGTGATGAGCATTCAATCCGGTTCATTGTCATTAGCAAAGGCTCAAATTGTTTGTTTGATTACTTGGGTTTTGGGTATGATCCAGAGTGAGATGGCAGCGGCTTTCGTGATTGGATCTGGGAAATTTGCATTGCTTTCGTGGTTGGATCTTGGTTTCGATTCATGGATCTGGGTTTTAGGGTCTCGTAATTGTTTATGTAATCATGTGAATTTGAAAGTTTGAAGTTTTGTTTGATGGGTTCGATGGATTCTGGTTGTTCTTTTTGGGTTTGTAGCTATTTTGTTGCTGGAGGTCCTGGAAGAGGAAGTAGATAGGGGAGAATCTAGCCAGGTGGAGGCGGAAGACGCAGGAGGTGCAGAGGTCGCGGAGGGTGGCTTGGTAGAGAGAGACAGAGAGGAGGAGGAGGAGGAGGAGAAGAAGAAGAAGAAATAAAAAAGAAAGGAAAATTAAAAAAGACAGAGAACAATTAAAAAAAAAATTGAAAAAAAGATGAATGAGGGTATAATAGTCAATTTAGGTCTGTTGAGGACTTGTTGTGTGAGAATTAGAGAGAATAAGGACTATCTAGTTTAATTTAAAAGGCGAGGGACTAAACTGTTTTTCAGGCAAAAGTTTGAGGAGTAACAAGTATTTAATCCATAAAAAAAACCTCACCTCCTACGGAAAAAAAATCATTCAACTAGCTCTCACTTGCAAATCACTCAATTGTGGTACAAGCAAGACACTTGAAATGTCATAGAAAACTTATAGAAGTTAATCCAACCTTCCACAGGCTCATACCCTAATACATTAGGGCCCAGACTGCCTTGACCTGAGCCCAAGCCCATACGCCCGAGCCCAAATCAAATCTTGCTTAGCAGGCCAGTTCCCCTGCCTCATCAGCCCAAGATTGAGCCCCGGCCCAACCTCAAGCAAGGAGGGCAGCAGCCCTAACCCGCATTGGCCAACTTGCTTCTGCAGCCATCTACCAAGTCCACCCCTCCGGCGACCGCCCGGTCCACTGCAGCATCAAATCCAGCTGACAAACAGAGCAGAGATCGCCGACAACAACCTGGTCGAAAGTCTGCCCACCACTGAAACCAGCGAAGCAGGCCTCGTCCAAGTTTGCAAAATCAAATCACTCTGCCTCGATCTTGTTACCCCCGCTGAGCTTTACCGCAATCCGGCAAGCCAAGGTTTGCCAGATCTAATCCGGATCACACAAACCCCACTACAAGACCCGTCTGCACTCTGCGCTTACCTCTCCGACGCTGCCCACCGCCTGAGAAAGAAACCCAAACAAAAGAAATACCATGCTTGGCCCAAGACTGACGCTAGACACGGCCGGACGCTGCGCCGCCGTCTACTCAAACCCTAGGTCTAGGTTCGCTCTAACATTTTTTTCAGTTAGTTAGTTAGTAGTTTATTGTTAAACTAATTCCGCACTAATTAAAAAGTTTTGAAATTTATCCATTCCTTCACATGAATGATCAATGATGAAGTTTAAATAATACCTTGGTATTGTCTTTTATTCTAACTGCATAAACGGATGAATTACTACAACCAGAGTAAATTTTGGTTGAATAGAGACACTTGTGGATCTCAAACCTTTTGCTGATAAGATTTTCAATGGCAGCAATGGAGTTGTTGATCAAGTTAGGAAGTTTAAGTAGATTGAATGTGCCTTTTAAGTAGAAATAATTGTAAAAAAACCATGCTAGGTTAGTTGGTCTAGGTGTGTATTGTGCATTGGTTGTGTTGTCTGTTTGAAACACAACTCCAAGTAATTTTGAAATATTGAATGCAGCAATTAGAATGCAATCCAACGGCTAGAGTGCTAGTGGCCTGCACCTGTTTGATGTTAGCCATCTTACTAGCTAGGCCTCAGCATGGCAACATGACTAGGTCAAAAATCGGGGCAATTCACTACTAGCAAAATAACAACACACACAGATTTACTGTATTTAAAAGCGACAGATATCCATGTGAAATAGAAATACTAACAGATAACCGTGTGAAATGAGCATAATTGGGCCCACAATAATTTATACAATAACAATATCAACAGAAATCCGTGTGAATAAACAATAGTAACAGATATCTGTGCAAAAGCAAAAATAATTTCACACGGTTATCTGTGTGAATATCAATTCACACAGATTTCTGTACGTATTATAAATTAGTTTATTTAGAAATCGTTAATTTTTTATGCTATATGAAATATTTCCGTTACAATAAGTTTTTGGTACAGATTTCTGTGTGAAATGAGTAACACATGAATATCTGTGTGAAATGTTAACAAGGAAATCTGTGTGAATAAACAACAGTAACAGATGTGTGTGTAACAACTAAAACATTTTCACATGGTTATCTGTGTGAACATCAATTCACACTGATTTCTGTACGTATTATAAATTAATTTATTTAGAAATCATTAATTTTTTATGTTATGTGAATTATAAAATGACATATTTCCGTGACAAAAAGTTTTCGATACAGATTTCTGTGTGAAATGAGTAATACACAAATATCTGTGTGAAATTAAGACAGATATCCGTGTGAAAAGAAAAATCTGCTACAGAATTCCGTGTGAAAAGAGAGACTAGATACAGACTTCTGTGTAAATAATTGAATGACAACTAACATGACAGCTATTGATTTATTGAGATAAATACATACGGATATCTGTAGTAAATGTAAATGTATTTCACATGGATTTCCGTCGTAATTTTTCCCCGCTCACTTTTTTGCAACAAATTGAATTTCCCTCCCAATTTCACTTGGCGTGTCTACTTAAAGCCAAGGGCTTGGGTGGAGTTGATGAGAAAGATGTGAGGAAGGCTCTTAAGGGCAGATCAGAAACTGAGGTGAAAAGGGTCATTGACACTCTCATGGGTGAGTTAATTTGCAAGATTCAATCTTTTTCATTGAACTAGCTAGTGTCTAATTAGTGTTGCAAGTTCAGAACTTTGAGATTATATTGGAATGTTTCTGATCCATTTATTGTGGGTGAGGATTAGGATTACTTGGTAGACTATTTGATAAATAGATATGATGTATGATGTTGCAGTTTTTGTGTTGTAAGCAAGATTGACTTTTGTAAAAAGTAGTACGGGTGCTGAAAAGTATTGGTTAACTAAATTATTCAAACATGATTGCAGTGATTCAAGTGCAAAATGATTTCCAAACTGATATCTTGTTCATTGTTTTCCAATTGCTTATCAGTTGGTGTCAAACTCTCCCTTTTCTTTTCCTACCCACCCTGTGCCCCAAAATCTCATTGTACTCATTACTATCTTCTTTGCTTCTGAAGCTTAGCCTTCTTACATGATTTATTATCACTTTTTCAGTATGTCTCATGGATCTATATGTTAAATGTACAGCAATATGGGTTTTCTTCATTTCGGCCATACCAAAAGAAAGTGATTGAGAAAATCATAGCAGGAAGGGACTGTTTGATTGTCATGGCCACCGGAAGTGGCAAATCTTTGTGGTAAGAGTTCCCTTTAAATTTTAATTTCTATTGTTTTGAAGTATTGGGTTAATTTCATATGCAAATTTTAAAGCTTGAAAGTGGTTTAATTTGATTTGAGCTATCAATTGCCTCCTTTGGTTATTGGAAAGACTGGTGTGGTTGTGAGCCCTCTTATATCCTTAATGCAAGATCAGGTAAACTGACTTTGTTGGTGTTTTTTATTGATGTTCAATGAGTTTGAACATAAACAGAATGTCTTGAAACAGACCCAAATTGCATGTCAATAAGATTTGTTTTGTGTAGTATAAAAGGATCTTCATTAGTCGATTACATATGTATCGAGACAAATGATAATTAGCTGGTACCTAGTCCTCAGTAGCCACTAGCTGCAAATTAGACTGTCTTTGATAGATTGTCTGTAGTCATCCCATAATGCAAGTAGTTTCCTACATTCTTATGTTCCTGTAAATAGCTTTTGTTCTCTTCCTTTCTTTCTTGTACGAAATTATTTCATGAGGTCAGGTTATTCATAGAAGAATACAAACATTTTTAGTATGACAAATGATACATGACATAGCTAATTCATTGTATCCTTTTGCTATGTAACAGCAAACGCATAGGTTGCAGTCAGATCCTCAGCTTCTGTAAGTTACCCTCAATTCATGGATGTATTTCGCTAATGTATCTTTACTTTGAATCAGACGTGTTTCTCCTAGTATTTAGAAAATTGATTACTATAACTGCTGCAGATGCAAAGAAAGCTAACCTGGAGGGATCCACTTTGAAGTACTAATTACCCTAAAAAGCCTTTGTGTTAATTTATTACTTTGCAGTCACATTCTGTATTGTTTGCCAGAATGGTGGATAAGCTTTACCTTTGGGTTTTTGCATATTTTCCTATATGTTCATCTTTGAGCTATATTTCACTAGGCATAATTTAATTGCAAACAAATACTTTTTCTTAAGTCAGGTTTCTGCATTATGTAACTTAGTGTGTTACTTTCTCCACTATGTATGAAATGTATTTTGCTAGAAATGTAAAGAACATCTTCCTATGAATATTGTAAAGTTTAATATTTTTGATTGAGTTGTGGATTTGTTCATTTTATTGTAAATATTTGAAGTATATTTATTGTAGACAAATAAAAGTATTATTATGTTTAGGTTGCAAATTAATCAGTAAATTTTTTTTTTTTTTAAATGCTGTCACTCTTACAAACTGAAATCAATGCGAGTTAGAGTATAGGGATTTCACACGGAAATCCATGTGAATAAGGTTATAGGTTTTTACACATAAATCAGTATTAATTGTATTTCACACAGAAATCAGTGTGAAATGGAGTTTACATATTTGGCACAGAAATCCGTGTGAAATAGAGTTATTCACACGGACAAAATAATCCGTGTGAGATGAGTATTACCCCCCCTCCAAACTGCACGGTAACTCAATCTGTGTGTGTATTGTGTGTAAAACCCTTCACACACTGAAATCCGTGTGAGAAAGTCTTATCACACAGATGGGGTGATTGTTGTTTTGCTAGTAGTGATTCTAACCCAATTGATTGATTTAGGTCACTTTCTGTCTGGGCTTCCCACCGGCTTTGGAACTAGATTTGGGTTTTTATCACTTTTTGGGACTAGAGGGAGGTGGCAACGGGCTCTAGTCTACCACAAAACTTGCTCTTTAAGGTTTGAATGACTTGACTAGTTTGTGATCAAAGAAGTAAGTTCACTTTCGAAATTAAATTTTTATCGTATTAATATTACGAACTAAAGTTGGTGGTTCAGTCATTAAAACAAGTAAAGCTACTGTTTTATTTAGTATTTGAAATACCAGAGAACTGATTGTACTTGTTATTTCTATGCATATATATTGGTTTTGGTTTTGAGTTGAAAGAAGCTTTTGGTTTTTGTTTTTGGTGTGATTTGGGGTCAACACCTTCAAATAAGCTTCAACTCAACAGAGATTCCAAATTGCTCATTAAGTTTATCAGAGTTGCAATCAAATGTCTTTGGGATCCTATTTGTATATTTATTTTCATACTCTAAAGAAACCCCCTATATAACTGAAGAATATAAAGACGCTATGGATGTGGTGCCGAACAAAAAACCAGGGTGGTTGGACTAGAATTCTAGAAACATCTATGCTCTGCTATGGATGTGAAGTCATTGTTGAAGTTGCAAAGAGAATGTAATTAATAACCTCCGTTTTAAAGGTTTAAAAAAAAATTGATATAATTAGAATCAATAACATAAAACATGCTAGATTCTACATGCGCTTAAACAAGAAATCCGGTAAGAAAATCCATAAAATCTATCTAAACCAATGCTACTCATTATAGTCTAAAGAGATGCTTTTAAGCAAGCCTAATTCAGCAAGAATACTGTCACTCTCTAAGAAAAAATCAATCATCTGATTCTCATCTGCTAGCACACACTTGTGGTACAAACAAGAAACTAAAAACTCTGTTTTAAAGATATTATATATGGAACTTGTCATATAAAAAGGATTGGGCATGAATTATAGAAATTCTTTAGTCAGTACTATCATGCATGATCTCTTTGGCAAAGGATGACTGAGCGGGTCAGTATATTTAGATGAGTATACTCTATAGCAGTATAGCATGCCTGACTGTCTCTGCACCACTGCCTGTCTCACAGTCTGTCAGTATTCGCATTCTAGATGAGGATCGCCACATCCACCAACCCAGCTCCAATTTCTGGCTATTCACACTTCCATGCATCTCAACACGTTCCCAATGATCTGTCCTCTCTTCCCACAAAAAGCACATACCTGTTGTAAAACTAACATAGAAAGTGTTTCAGAAAATGGAGAGAGCTTTGCTTCTAAGAACTTGAGAGAGAGAGAGTTTAGATGCAGATAATAAGTGTAGTATTTTCTGTTTTTCTCCTCATAACATGGATGAGAAATGGACTACATATAGTGGAAGATAGGGAACATGTAGCCTAAAGTCCTCCATAAAACAAGGACTCCTAAAGTCCTCCATAAAACAAGGATTCCTAAAGTCATCCATAAAACATGGAAAGGGTAAGCCTATAACAACATAATGATTTACCCTATATCTATTTACATGATATAGCCATAATGATTTACAACACTCCCCCTTGGATATTTCATGTCAATAGTGTTGCATGGGTTGTGCGCTTCTAAGTTGTCTCATCAAAAACCTTGCCAAGTAATAAAAACCCTGTGGGAAAAAAACAACCTTGGTCGAAGGAGAAAAAGAGCACAACGCGTATGAGTGTGGAGTAGTAATATCACAGCTTCGGAGATAAGTGGAGTCTTCTTATTAGCATCATAAGTAGGTAGTATGTCTACGAGAGGGATGCATTTAGATTTGCTACACCAAAACCTTGCCCGGTAAACCCAGTGGGAGAAACCCGTGGTCGAAGGGAAAAGATGAGCAAATGCATATATGTCAAATCAAAGCATCTTCAGGATGTAGTATAAGTGGGGTGACCATTCTAAAGATGTGCCTCGTTAAAACCTTGCCAGGTAACAAAACCCAGTGGGACAAAATAACCCTGGACGAAGGACGAAAAGAGTACACGATGGTCAAGTGTATATGCTTCGGGATACTCCCCCTGATTTCGACTCCCCCTGAAAATTACATGTTAGGTAATTCAGATAGTTTACGTAGACCAATACCTTGAACATGCTTCTGGAATGTAGACTTTGGTAGTGACTTGGTAAAGAGGTCTGCACGATTATCTTCAGATCGAATCTGCTTGACTTCAATCTTCTGATGCTCCTGTTGTTGCTGATTGAAGAAGAACTTCGGTGCAATATGTTTGGTGTTGTCTCCTTTGATGAAACCCGTCTTCATCTGCTCTATGTAAGCAGCATTATCCTCGTAGATAATGGTTGGTTCATCAGTGGTGGAATGCAGTCCACATGTGCTTCGAACATGCTTTGTAACGGCTCTTAGCCATGTACATTCACATACTGCTTCTTGAAGAGCTAGTATCTCAGCATGATTCGAAGAGGTAGCAACAAGTGTCTATTTCGTAGACCTCCAAGAAATTGCAGTATTCCCAATGGTAAAGACATAACCAGTTTGGGAACGTGCCTTGTGCGGGTCTGATAGATATTCTATATCAGCATATCCAACAAGGCGAGCATCATTCTGAGGATCAAGGGGGTTTGATCCATTCCTTGATGCGTAGGGATAGAATAAGCCCATATCCGTTGTACCTCTAAGGTAGCGGAAAAATGTCTTTCATGCCATTCCAGTGGCGGCGTGTTGGCGCAGAGCTATATCTAGCTAACAAGTTCACATCGAATGAGATGTCCTATCTAGGGCATTGAGCCAAGTACAATAATGCGCCTATTGCACTTAGATATGAGACTTCTGGTACCAATATCTCTTCGTTATCATCTGCAGGACGATACGGTTCTCTCTAGACTTCAGACGACCATGGGTGTGCTTGCTTTTATCCTCATTAAAGCATCTTAACATCTTCTGGATGTAATTTGGTTGATGGACCAAAATTTCATCTGCACTGTGCTCGGGCTCCAGGTCGAGACAATAATTTGTTCTCCCAAGGCCTTTCATCTCAAATTCCAACTTCAGGTGCTTTGCGGTTTCCTTGATCTCTTCAGGAGTATCGATCAAATTCATGTCATTGACATAGACCGCCACAATTCTAAACTAGGAACTTGTTTCCTTAATAAACACGCATGGGCATAGTTTATTATTCACATATCCCATCCTGATTAAATATTCACTTAGACGGTTATACCACCTCCGTCTGGATTGTTTCAATCCATAAAGTGAACGCCTCAAAACTAATGGAGAGCGTGTTCCGTGGTCTAGAACTATTTGCATCGGGTATATTAAGTTCTTCAGGAACTTTCAGGTATATTTCTGTATTATGATCTCCCTAGAGATAAGTTATGACCACATTCATAAGCTGCATATTCAGTTTTTCGGAAACTACCAAATTGATAAGGTAGTGGAACGTTATGACGTTCATTACGGGAGAATACGCGTCCTCGTAATCAATCACAGGGCGTTGAGAAAATTCTTGCGCCACTAGACGAGCTTTGTGTATCACAATCTCATTTTTCTCATTACGCTTCCTTATAAATACCCATTTAAATTCTACAGGTTTAACATGGGGAGGTGTAGGAACAACAGGTCCAAAACACCTTTCTCTTTGTCAAGGAATCTAATTTGACCTGGATTGCTTCTTTCCATTTTGGCCAGTCGTCTCTACGTTGACATTATCAACGGAGCGAGGTTCGATGTCATCGCTAGTTATAATTTCGGTAGCTACCGCGAATACAAATATATCATCGATGATAATCTCATTTCGATTCCAAATCTCACTTAAGCATGCATAATTTATCGAGATTTCTCTATTCTCGAGAGTGGGTTCAAACGTTGGAGCGTCCCCCAACGTTGTCTCTTCTAGGACGGACCCATAATCTGGAATTATCTCGTGAGATGGATCAGTTGAGATCGCGATGTCTAGTGGATTCGTTTGTGCTGGTTTTACCCTCTTCCGGGGATAGGAATCCTTCGAACCTAGTGGTCTACCTCGCTTCTGGGCAGGGACATGTGACTGGTTAGCCGCCATGGTCGTACCTCGTCCATCCGGGACAACGCGTCCTACAGGGACATCTATTCTTGCAGGCACATTTGTAGCAGGTATATGTGATCTCGTCACTTTAGCTAGATCAGAGAAAGCGTCTGGCATATTTTGGGCTACACTTTGTAGATCTAGAATTCTCCGCACTTCACTATCGCATTGTGTGGTTCGGGGATCGAGATGAGACATAGTGGGGACATTCCACGTCAATTCACGTCGTTCATCAGGAACGGTAACGTTCTTATCTCCCCCTAACGGCGGGAAGACTGTCTCATCAAAGTGACAATCTGTAAACTCTCCGGCATTATCAGGTCTTATGGACTTTATGGGATAATCCGAGTGGTGATCCACAATTTCATGATCTGGGCGAGAGTTTAGCAAAAGCAGCATTTTCTTGTGGACAATAGTGTAACATGTGATCACTTTGTCGATACATCAACCACAACCATGAAATATTTAAATTGTCCGCATGGTGGTTGGAAAGGTCCACAAATTTTCCTTGCATTCTGTGCAGAAAAATGGTGTGTGTATATACTAGTCTTTGCACATGATGGTCTAGAGTTTAACATTCCTAACGAGCAAGTTTGGCGTAATGTGTTACTAAACACAGGACCCTTATTCAGAAGGGGATGCCCGTGTGATAAGTTGAGGATACGGTGCATCATACTTTGACCTGGGTGTCCCAAATGGTCATGCCATAGCAAGTAGTTGCTCGAATTGGTTAGCTTCTGGCTAACAAATTTCAATTTCTCCAATATACGCTTCTGGCCGCACATTCAGAGGTTATGCAAAGATATTACACTCATTTTTCTTAGGGGTTTCAACGTGATAAATGTTGGTTCGAATATCCTTAATACTCAATAACGTTCTCCTGGAACGTGGAGAATATAAGGCCTCATTAATGGTAAATTCAGTACCATTGGACAACATAAAGTGGGCTTTGCCATAGCCTTCTATCAGGTTGGATTGGCCTGATATGGTTGTCACAGAGGTATGCATGGGCAATAAGTTTGAAACATATCTCCGATCTCGGAGTATGGTGTGTGTAATAGCACTTTTAACCGGACAACAAACTTCCCCATAGAATATGCCTATTCATTTATTTAATTCAATGGATCACATGTATGAATAAGTTTATTGAATTAAATATATTCGAACATAACCACATTTCTATAATCCAAAATAATTGAAAACATAAATCACCAAAATCCGAAGATGTTTCATTCATTAAGATGAAATAGATATGGCACAAGGGGCCAATTATACCCATGTCTTCGAGTTCTAATCCTCGGTATGTTCAGTAACTGCCTGAAAATCCATGATCTCTAGTGTGGAATCGATAGAAAATGACCCTTTAATAAAGTTGGTATTTCGAGTTCTGCGACTGGCGTAATACTCATCTACTGCTTAGGCTATCGCACAACAGGTGCGGGACCAGCAGTCAATTCCTCCACATTGATAACAAAGATCATGCTGATCGATTCTGGTGGCAGCGGGCCGGACCAGTGTTCCTTTCAACTCGGGCTTGCTGAGTTATGGCATCATGGTTCCTACCACGTGGGCCTTGGCCACGTGGAGCCTGATTACATGGCCTCTTGGGCTTTGGCCAAGTGGCAGACGGTCATATGGGCTAATTTCGTTCTGCCAATCATGTCTTGCTTCAAGCAAGAAAATGGTCATTTGATGGTGAAAGTGCTCTTCTAGAGTGACCCAAAGAATCTGTGTATCCTTTTCATCGGATACTCAACTTGGAGTGTTTTCTCCATATGTTTCCTTTGAAAATTATGGCACTCATATTAAAAGCCTCAATGACGACATTGTTAGCATTGATTGTTGATCTCATCTTCTTTGCAGTTAGATGAATTATCACATCTTGAACCACTTTAGATAGTTTCTTCCGGAAACCTCCAAAGAAACAAAGTCAAGTTTGTTGAGATTTGGTATTTCTTACAGGAAAGGAACAAATAATCTTAGTGCTTTGGGTAATATCGTCCATAAGCAACTAATAGGAACTTCAGGTTCTATAACATGGTATGAAAAATCGGATTAAACATGTAAAATCTACTGGTTTTATCATGTGTGGTGAATTTATGAAGGAAACTTCAAGTTTCTTAAATGGCATTATCGAAACTACAAGTTCGATATGTGTATGAACTACTGGTTCATTTAGAACTTCTAGTTCATTAGGTACCTGCATTTTCTACACATATATTCTAGTGCGAAAATTTAGACAAGTAACACAATAATATTGAATAGAGCAAATTGAAATAATATCTCACAAATTGAATAAATGGAAATCACAAATCAATTGAGATATTAATTGCATGCTAGTAATATAACATATTAATTGTCACACAATTATGTGAATAAATGCTTCTGGCAATTAATTACACATATGAAATATGGTGAATTTATTTGCAATAGCCATAATGACATGTACATTGTCTGGGTTCAAATCTCAGTAGAATCAAATCATTTTTCCTTTTATTTGATTCTGCTGGACCAAAGGAATGGGCTTGATAGTGAAGCCTATCGGGCTTAGTCTGCGGGCTTGTGACCCGGCCTTTCATGCGTAATTTAAATGGTGTGTGAGGCCTGCTGGGCTGCTAGGTCCCGCAGAGGGAGAGTGGGCCTGCTGGGCTCAAGCTGGTCTGCCAAGGAATGAAAAGTTATTACTCAACCCTTTTGGTAACTCCAATTAAATACGACCAGGTAAGAGTATGAGGTTTGGGTGGAGCGAGGCTCTCTTAAGTACACAGCCTCATTGTATCTTGCCTAGACATCACATCGAATTGGGTGAGCCTACTTGGAAAGATTCATAATATTTCAGTGTTGTCAAAACTACAGGTTCGATACTATATGTGAACTTCTGGTTCAATATTTATGTATGAAATTTTGGTTCAATGTTTATGTGTGTGAACTTCCGGTTCGTTAAGTACCTGCATTCCGCACATATATATTCTAATGCAAAGAATTTAAGCGGGTAAAATATTTAAATTTAATATGAGCAGGTAACACCACAAAACATTATCATAATAAATAATGAAGGAAAGATGTATCATTATCACAAAGTCCAAACAAGTATTTATAGATATTTGTCACAATATACATGAATTAATAGCTAAATTAAAAAGCTATTGATTTTCCTTTTACTCATTCCATTATGCCAATTATAGTGCAAGAGAAATAAGTGTCTCTCATAGATGATTAAGTTAAACTAGATGCTTCAATAAAAGTCATAAATCGTGATTGCAGCTTCTACTGAATAGAAGTCGAAAAACAAACCAAAATCCCAACCAAAACAACCCAGAAAAATATGAAAAATTATAGAGATGCAGTAAACACACAGAGGCTCTAGCATACAAAATTTGGTGAATTTTGGAGTTGAATTACTATTTTAAATAAATACGGGAACACAGAGGACAGAAGGTAAACTGAAACAGTAAAATCTGTTTTTGCTTGGAAAAACATACTTGGTTGTAGAGCTGGTAGATTGATGTTGATTGAATGATGAACCTCTTCTTTTCTGCAACCCAAGAGTTATTCACCTCTTCTCTTGTCGATCGGCAATCCGAATCCTAGAGCTAGTCGTGCTGATAACGTGTTGTAAAACTAACATAGAAAGTGTTTCAGAAAATGGAGAGAGCTTTGCTTCTAAGAACTTGAGAGAGAGAGAGTTTAGATGCAGATAATAAGTGTAGTATTTTCTGTTTTTCTCCTCATAACATGGATGAGAAATGGACTACATATAGTGGAAGATAGGGAACATGTAGCCTAAAGTCCTCCATAAAACAAGGACCCCTAAAGTCCTCCATAAAACAAGGATTCCTAAAGTCATCCATAAAACATGGAAAGGGTAAGCCTATAACAACATAATGATTTACCCTATATCTATTTACATGATATAGCCATAATGATTTACAACAATACCAACCCCGATTCCACGCTTCAGAGTTCCTCAGAATATGAACCCCCACAGTTTCATTTCGTCCTTATTTCTCTTCTTCACGTGAAGACGATCAAGTCGGACGTAGTGAGCTTCAATTTCAATCGGTCCCATACAGAGGACACTAGTCACCTTGCATGTAACTTCAATAGACAAATGTACATTGCACGCAAAGCCTTGGCCTCCTATAAATGCCTCACCACTCGGCTATGCTTTTCCAGACTCATCAAAAGCAATAACCATGGCGATACTCAAAACTTTTTTCCTTTCCACTCTTCTCCTCGCCTCAATCTCCTTCTCTCTTGCTTATCATCATGAGGATCCTTCCCAGCAGTTGGAGCAATGCCAGCGGCGATGCCGGGAGGAGATGCCGCGCGGACTTCAACAGCAGCAGTGCCAGCAAGAATGCAGAGAGCGGATGCAGCAGCAGGGAGGCCGCGGTGGCGGTAGCAGAACCCCGTTCTCTCGTGATCCTGAGCAGAAGTTTGAGCAGTGCGTGGAGAGTTGCCAGTCGAGGCAACACGGCCAGCAACAGCAGCAGCAATGCCGCCAACAATGCGGTCAACAAATGAGCCAGCACGAGCGCCAACAAATGTGCCAAAGACGTTGTCAGATGCAAGACAGTGGTCAGCAACAGTGCCAAAGAAGGTGATTCAAATGAACTGTCAAAATATCTATATGGATTATGTTATGTTACTATATTTAGTATTATAGAAGTTATCTCATATTTTTCCAGCTAACATGTTCATTTATGTTCTTAGTTATGCATGATTAGTTCACTCATTCTAAAATTTAACCTCCTAACACAGGTGCATGCAGCAGCTCGAGCAAGGAGAACTAGACATTAATACATCAAGAGATCCCGAACAAAAACTTGAGCAATGCCAACAGAGTTGCCAATCGAGGCAACAAGGCCAACAACAGCACCAGCAGTGCCGTCAACAATGCGCACAGCAATTGAGCCAGCGAGAGCGTCAACAAATCTGCCAAAGACGTTGTCAGATGCAAGACAGTGGTCAGCAACAGTGCCAAAAAAGGTGATCCAAATGAATTGTCAAAATATCTATATGGATTATGTTATGTCACTGTATTTAGTATTATAAAAGTTATCTCGTATTTTTCCAGCTAACAAGTTCATTTATGTTCTTATTTATGCATGATTGGTTCACTCATTCTAAAATTTAACCTCCCAACACAGGTGCATGCAGCAGCTCGAGCAAGGAGAACTAGACATTAACACATCAAGAGATCCCGAACAAAAACTTGAGCAGTGCCAACAGGGTTGCCAATCAAGGCAACAGGGCCAACAAGAGCAGCAGCAGCAGTGCCGTCAGCAATGTGCACAGCAATTGAGCCAGCGAGAGCGTCAACAAATCTGTGAGCAACGCTGCCAGAGGCAACAACGTGGGGATCAACAACAGAAACAACAGTGCCAAAGAAGGTGCCAGCAACAACTTGAGCAGGGTCAACAGGGTGAGGACCAGAACTACCGACGAGAAAGGGAGGACCAGCAAATTCGGGGTCAGAGCCAAATGAACAACCCTTACTACTTCCCCTCGGACATGTTTCAGCAAAAATTCAGGTCTCAAGAAGGTGGGATGTATGTTCTTGAGAGGTTCACCGAGAATGAAAATAAGCTTCTTCGCGGCATTAGGAACTACCGATTAGCCATCATCGAGGCCAAGCCCAACACTTTCGTCCTCCCACACCATTGTGATGCTGAATCTATTTTCGTTGTTATCAATGGTGAGTAAGGACGTCTTCTGTTAACAATTGAGTCATTTATAAACAATATAAAACCACAACTTTAATTGCTTTATAAATATGATATTGCAGGACGTTGCACCTGTACAATGTTGATGCAAGACAACAAAGAGTCGTTCAACATGGAAATGGGTGATGTCCTCAGAGTTCCTGCAGGGGCTATCGTCTACCTTGTTAACAACAACAATGATCAGACTCTAAGAATTGCAAAGCTCAAGCAGCCAGTCAACACTCCTGGACGATTTGAGGTAATCAAACAGGAAAAGAATCAGGATTCTTATTTTGGAAAATTAAGGTAACTAGTTTTGTATAACATTGCTTAATTTGCTGCAGGAGTTCTTCCCTGCAAGTTCTCAAGACCTAGACTCATACTTCAACGTTTTCAGCGATGACATTCTTGAATCAGCCTTCAATGTAAGTTTCAGTTCTTATTTTTCATTCACTTGGTACTAACCTGATTTACATGACGCTAACTAGGCTCGAATAATTTTGTGACTAGACCCCAAGCGATCAGCTACAGAGGGTGTTTGGACAACAACAGCAGAAGAGGCAAGGCATGGTGATGAGGGCATCACCACAACAACTCCAGGCATTGAGTCAGCACGCTTCTTCGCCCAGGAGCAAAGGCCGTCAGTCTGGCAAGGGTCCATTCAATCTTCGAAACCAAAAGCCCATCCAGGCCAACAAGTTCGGCAAATTATTCGAAGCTCGCCCTGAGAAGTTCGATCAGCTCCAGGACATGGATGTCTCAGTCACTTGCGTTGAAGTCAACAATGTAAGTAAATCAGAGAAAGAAAATTATTATATTCTATAAGTTATAGTGGGGCACATGTGTTAGTAAAATGTCTTCTGAAAACTTGGTAAAATTAATTTTGGGAAATGTTGCAGGAAGCTATGATGCTGCCACACTACAATTCTAAAGCAATATTCGTGGTGCTGGTTGTGGAAGGAAGCGGACGGGTCGAGATGGCATGCCCACACATGGCAAGCCAGAGCCAAATGGGTGAGGAAGAAGTAGAACAACATGGAGAACAGATGAAGGTCACAGCTGATGTATCAGAGGGTGATGTTTTCGTTATCCCAGCAGGTCATCCCATTGCCATAGTTGCCCAAAACCAACAATTGAAAATGTTGGGATTTGGAATCAATGCCCAAAACAACAAGAGGAACTTCATTGCAGGTAGCTCAATTTATCATGCTTTGAGATGAATTAACACATTGAAAATCCTTAGCCTTGCTGATTAATTAGTTGGTTACTAACACATGATATGTTCCTTTCTCTGCAGGGAGAGAGGCTAACCCGATTAGGGAGATGGAGAGAGAGGCTAAGCAACTGACCTTCGGGCAAGAGATGGAGCAGATCATCAACAGGCAGAGGGAATCTTATTTCGCCCCGACAGGGCAGAGCCAGCAGCAGAGAGGAGGCAGAGACGAGCCCTTATCTTCAATTTTGGCATTTGCAGGCTTTTAAATAGATATAAGCAGTACTATAGGGAGAGAGTAATGTACGCAGCATGATGTAATAAAATCCAATTAGTAATAGTATGTAAAGCAGCAGCAGTAGTAGGTAGGCTGTGCTAGAGTTTGCAAGTACGAGCTCATGTAGAGTGAGCTTTTGTCTGAAAAAAAATATAGCTCTAGCTCTCTGCCACATGAAATAAATACATTTCCGTTCTCTGTTTCTGTTCATTCACTTTTAATCCTTGATTCAAATCCACGGTCTATTTTGGATTCCATTTATTTATCTAGTTACATAAGTATATACTTGATTACTCTAAGCTCAGAAAACTAACCCCAAACAAACATTCGTACAAGAACAGTAAAGATCAAGAAATCCTCTTCTCACCTCTAAACCTCCCAAATGTAAAACTCATTAGAACTAGATATCAGCATTAATTACTACTTAAGCTGATATATAGGAGATGCTTTGAGTTCAAATAGTGACACATATAAACACATAAAGACTGTAATCAAAAATTGGTTTGGTGATTATGATCTGTTTGAATTTGAAATTCAAATTGTATGGTTATTTGGATTAATCTAATCAGACAAAATATGGCAGTTATATGACAATTTCATGGAAGGAACTGCCTCATTTGCCTTGTCTATATAAGAGGATTATACAGTCTACATTGATCCCTGCAAGAACACCATAACTCATATTCTTTTGTCCCATCACAAAACTGAGACTAAAGGGTGGATCTTGGAGAAGAGCAATGGACACAGGCACTAGTCCATCATGTTAGAAAACCTGATGAACAAGACATTACATAGAAACCTTGTATGTACAGCATATACACTTAAGTAAACGTATTTGTTAGAGTTTGTGTTTGGATTGATTTAAAAAAGTTTAAGTACTTATCCTAATCTGTTTGGATTGATTTAAAATCAAATTAGGACAGTTGCAAAAAGTTATATATTTGAAATAGCAGTTAAAGGGTGATGGCAGTTTCTTGATGGAAGAAACTGTTATTACATTGCTATATATAACGTTTTGGTCCCTTCTGATACACAATCTGTTCTCATAAATTAGTCCCATCATACTAAGAGAATACTGGAGGTGGAATCAGGAGAAGACTAAGATGAATGGTTCAAGTGCATCGTGTAAGACTCCTTTACATACTGTACAGTTTATATACATTGCAGATATCAGGAGAGATATGAAGTTTCAGTCCTATATTAGGATACGACTAGTATACCACTCCTAAATAGTTCATCTATATATTAGGATAGATATGTTTCTGCAATCCTAATATACTATGCGTTTACTATTGCAATCCTAAATAAAGTTCACGTATATAACATTGTTTACATGTGCTCTTACTGAGATAGATTTACAGCATTAGACTAGTGTAGTTCTAACAATTGGTATCAGAGCAATCTATGCTTAGATGAGTTACATGTTATTGCTACTTCAACAAATTTGTTTTGAAACGATTTCCGGGAATTTTGTTGTAATCCGCATACAGTTATCTACATATATAATTCATGTCTGATAAATAGTGATTGATGTATATGCTTGTTTCAAGTTATGATATTTGATTCATTGAGAAATTCATCATGTTGTGTGCTGCCAAAGTGGTCCCATGAATGAACATTCCAAAGGATCTAATATGCTGATGAAATATTTAGTATGAATTCAATTATATGTTGCATAATAAAGTGCTGTCAAAGTGGCCAATATATAGCAATTACATTGTATTCAGTTTCATCAGAATGAGATTATGAGACTTAAAATTAAATTTGAGTATGATTTCCAAAGAGATCTACATCAAACATTTGGTTTCATAGTCTTGTATATTTTAGATAGATGAACATTCAGAAACTATTAGAGATGAGTACTCCACAAAGGATGTCAGGTCTTGAAAATAGAAAAGTTTCATTTGTCTGCATATACATATAGTTTCAGTTAAATGACATTCATATATGAATTTCATTTGTTTTGGGACATTCAGATTATTCTAGTATCATGATACACTAGAAGATTTTGACTGATCAATTTCATATACAGCAATGCACTTTCCAATGAGCATAAGTCAGATTGAGTTGCTGAATGGCTCAAATTTCAAGAAATGGAAGAGTGACATTGAATTGAATCTGGGAGTTCTAGACTATGATCATGTTTTGAAAGAAGATCCACCAGAAGCATTGCCCGCAACTGCAAGCAAGGAAAGCAAAGAAAAATATGAGAAGTGGTACAAGCACAATAAGATGGCACTGATCATGATCAAGAAGAGCATAACTGAGAATGTGATAGGAGGTATTCCAGACTCAGAGTTTGCAAAAGTGTTCTTCAATTCCATTGCAGAAAAATCAAGGTTTCCAACAAAGCAGAAACTGGAAAGCTTATGAAATCTCTCATGAGGTTGCAGTTCAATGGAAAAGGGAGTGTTAGAGAATATATATTGAAGGGTTCTGACATTGCTGGAAAACTCAGAGGACTAAACATGGCTATTGAAGATCCATTCCTTGTTTATTTGTTGCTGGAATCACTACCGGATGAGTATGATCAACTGAAAACACTTTACAAAACTCAAAAGGAAATGTGGAGTGTGAATGAACTGATTTCCCTTTGTGTGGAAGTTGAGGATGAAATTAAAAATAAGGGAAAAGAAGTGTCAGTGAATCTCATGTCCCACTCAAAGTTCAAGAAGAAGAGGTTTGGCAACAACAACTACAAAGGAAGCACTTCAACTGGTACTTCAACATATGCTGTGAGGTCTGACAACATTAAGTTTAAAAATAAACCTGCAGGTGGCTTGAAGTGTTTCTTCTGCAAGAAACCTGGACACTTTAAGAAAGATTGTGAGGGTTTCAAAGTTTGGCTAACTAAAAGAGGTGCTTTTCTTTCAAAACCTGTTTTTAGTGTTGAGTCAAATGATTTTGTTCATGATAACTCTTGGTGGTTTGACACTGGCTCACCCATTCATGTTGTGAATTCTTTACAGGGATTATCAAGGATAACAATCCCAAATAAGAATGAAACAAGGGTGTGTTCTGGAAATGGTCAAAGAGTAGCTGTGAAGGCTATAGGAGTTGTCAAGTTGTTGTTTAGGAATAATTATGTATTAGAACTAAATAATGTGTATTGTATTCCTAGTATAAAGAGAAACCTCATATCAGGTTCTCAATTTGTTGCTAACAATGGTTGTAGTTTCTCTAGTGATAATAAATTAATGTTGCTTTATTATGACTCTGTGTGTTTTGGTGAAGCAAATATTTTAAATGGGTATTGGCTTGTCAATTGTGAAACTGTGTTTTCTGGTAAAAATGACAGCAAGAATATTTTCTTCTTAGATAAAGCATCTGGTTCCAAAAGAAAATTCAGTGATTCTTCATCCTTTTTGTGGCATAAAAGACTTGGCCACATTTCTAAAGAAAGGTTAAGAGAACTTGTTAAACAAGGGATCTTACCAGCCTTGAGTTTTGAAGATTTTGGAACCTGTGTAGATTGTCTAAAGGGTAAATTGACTAATTCTAGGAGTTTTGGTTCAAAAAGGAGTGAAAATTTGCTTGATTTAGTCCATACTGATGTCTGTGGTCCTTTTCCTGTTAACACAATCTGTGGAAATTGTTATTTTATAACTTTCATAGATGATTTTTCTAGGTTTTGTTATGTTTACCTTATTTCTGAAAAATCACAAGCTTTGGAAACCTTCAAGATTTATAAAACTGAGGTTGAGAAACAAACAGGCAGGGTTATCAAAGTTGTCAGGTCTGACAGAGGTGGTGAGTATTTTGGAAGGTATACAGAACAAGGGCAACATAAAGGCCCGTTTGCTTTATTTTTGCAAGAATGTGGGATAGTTGCTCAGTATACAACTCCATACAATCCTCAACAAAATGGAGTTTCAGAAAGAAGAAATAGAACTCTCATGAGCATGGTTAGATGCATGATACTCAGGTCTGGACTTCCAAAATTTCTGTGGGGAGAAGCCTTAAAGACTGCAAATTATATTTGTAACAGAGTTCCAACCAAAGCAGTTCACAAAATTCCATTTGAGTTGTGGTGTCGATATAAACCCAGTCTGAATCATTTTCATGTGTGGGGATGTAAAGCAGAGGCTAGAATTCACAGCAATGCAGATGGAAAGTTGGATTCTCAATCAGTCAGTGCATTTTTCATTGGCTATTCTGAGAAGTCTAAAGGATACAAGTTCTATTGTCCTGGAAAGGGAACAAGAATAATGGAATCTCACAGAGCTGCATTCTATGATGAGGTGTTTGATAACAGTGCAAGGAATGATTTAGAAATGGATAAAAGTTCATCACAGGCAGAAGACGACATGGAGAAATGGTTTGTCTATCAGGATTGCAGTAACATTCGCATCCTAGATCAGGACTGCAGCAATACATCAATCCTAGATCAGGATCACAGCAATACAATAGTCCTAGATCAGGACTGTAGTAATACTTCAATCCTAGACAACTCAGTGTCGTTGAATCTTGTTCCAGCAAGTGCAGAGGGTGAAAATGTAACACAACAAGCAAGTGCAGATGTTGTGGATCATGTCAACACTATCACAGGTGAACAAAGTGAGCCAATTGCAAGTGATACAATGCCAACACAACATAATAAGCAAGCTGAATGCAGAGTTGCAATGCAGACCACAGAAATTGCAGAAGCATCACAGCCTGTAACCTTGAGAAGATCTGCAAGAGAAAAGAAATCTGCCATACCAGATGTATACAAATTATATTTGACTATTGAGGAAATTGATTTGGGAGATTGAAGGTGATCCAATTTCAGTTGAGGAGGCCATGCAATCCTCAAATAGTGAGAAGTGGAAATCAGCAATGGAAGATGAGTTGCAAAGCATGTCGCAGAATGGAGTGTGGATCTTAGTGGACAAGCCTCATGATTTTAAGCCCATTGGTTGTAAGTGGGTTTTTAAAACTAAAAGAAATGCAGATGGGAATATTGAGAGGTATAAGGCCAGACTAGTTGCAAAAGGGTATAATCAAAAGGAAGGCATAGACTACAATGAGACTTTCTCTCCGGTCTCAACAAAAGATGCATTTAGAGTCATCATGGCTCTTGTAGCACATTATGATCTGGAACTACATATGGATGTGAAGACTGCATTTTTGAATGGTGATCTATATGAAGAAATATACATGCTGCAACCTGAGGGTTTTGTAGAAGATGACAGCAAGGTATGCAAACTTAGAAAGTCAATATATGGTCTTAAACAGGCTTCAAGACAATGGTACTTGAAGTTTGACAAAGTAATCACTCAATTTGGTTTTCTGGAAAATAAACTGGATGAGTGCATTTACTTGAAGACCAGTGGGAGTGACTTTATATTGTTGATTTTGTATGTTGATGATATCTTGCTTGCTAGTAGTAGTGTTTGCCTATTAAAAGAAACAAAGGATTTTCTTTTAAATCAGTTTGATATGAAGGATATGGGAGAGGCTCATTATGTTCTTGGGATTGAGATAACAAGAGATAGAAAACAGTATGCCTTAGGCTTGTCTCAAAAGAATTATGTTGATAAAATACTTCAGAGATTTGGGATGCAGAATTGTAATTTAGGGGAGTCACCAATGTCAAAAGGAGACAAGTTGCATAAAGGTCAATGTCCTAAGAATGCATTAGAGAGGAAGAATATGCAGAACATGCCATATGCTAGATTGGTTGGGAGTTTGATGTATGCTCAAGTGTGTACAAGGCCAGATATATCCTTTGCTGTGAATATGTTATCAAGATATCAGTCAAGTGCAGGTCATGCACATTGGGTGGCTGGTAAGAAAGTATTGAGGTATTTGAAGAAAACCAAAAGTCACATGTTGGTTTACAGAAGAATTGAAGATCAAGAACTTGAAGTGGAAGCTTATACTGATGCATCGTACAAGTCAGATTCAGATGACTTGAAATCGACATCAGGTTATATATTTGTTATGGCTGGAGGAGCAATTTCATGGAAAACAGCTAAACAAACTCTGACAGCAACTTCAACCTTTCAGGCTGAATATATAGCCATCTTTGAAGCTACTGGGCATGCACTATGGTTGAAGAATTTCATTGCTCACTTAAAGATTGTAGAATCTGTGTCAAGGCCTATAACAATCTACTGTGATAATGCATCTGCAGTATTCTTTTCAAAGAATAATAAAAGGTCTTCAGGTTCTAAGAACATTGATGTGAAATACTTTGCAGTGAGAGAAAGTGTCAGAGATGAGGAGATAGAGGTAGTGAAGATTGGAACTAAAGATCAATTGGCTGATCCTTTGACAAAAACCTTGGCAGTTTCTGATTTTATTAGACACACCAAAAATATGGGAGTGTTGGACAGTTTCAATCCTGATGAAGTCTGATGGTATCTCACTCGTTGCTGTGTATTATTATTTATGGATTTTCAGATAATGATCAGTTAAGTATTATTACATTCTTGAGTTTTCACTTCATTGTGTATTTGCATGATTGAGTTGTACAATTTCAGATTGTTGTTTATAAACAGCAAATATGCAAATTCATGATATTAGGCGAGTGAAATATAATTTGCTTCAGTTCTATATGATTAGAAATTTTGGTAGGACATTATGCATGCTTATATCATATATGGTATGATAATTTAAGCTTGATTACAGTGCAGCTGTAATAAGGATGATTCATGTGATTTTGGTTGCTACAATGTGATTATGGAACACTAATGTTTTCTCTGATTCATTGTGTTGTTCTATGATTCTTTACAGCAAACATGATTGACAGAATTTGGAACAGACAGGGAATACAAACTGAATGTGCACAATTTAGCTAACTGATACATGTATATGCACATATCAATTTCTAAGCAATGTCAAGTTCAGTGGGAGATTGTTAGAAAACCTGATGAACAAGACATTACATAGAAACCTTGTATGTACAGCATATACACTTAAGTAAACGTATTTGTTAGAGTTTGTGTTTGGATTGATTTAAAAAAGTTTAAGTACTTATCCTAATCTGTTTGGATTGATTTAAAATCAAATTAGGACAGTTGCAAGAAGTTATATATTTGAAATAGCAGTTAAAGGGTGATGGCAGTTTCTTGATGGAAGAAACTGTTATTACATTGCTATATATAACGTTTTGGTCCCTTCTGATACACAATCTGTTCTCATAAATTAGTCCCATCATACTAAGAGAATACTGGAGGTGGAATCAGGAGAAGACTAAGATGAATGGTTCAAGTGCATCGTGTAAGACTCCTTTACATACTGTACAGTTTATATACATTGCAGATATCAGGAGAGATATGAAGTTTCAGTCCTATATTAGGATGCGACTAGTATACCACTCCTAAATAGTTCATATATATATTAGGATAGATATGTTTCTGCAATCTTAATATACTATGCGTTTACTATTGCAATCCTAAATAAAGTTCACGTATATAACATTGTTTACATGTGCTCTTACTGAGATAGATTTACAGCATTAGACTAGTGTAGTTCTAACACATCATCGTGTTAGTATTACATGTTCTTTTAGATTCTGTTTTAACTTTAAATTCCTGCTTTGCTGCAGATTGTGTTTCTTGTTTATGATTCATGTTACTGATTAATAACAATCTTGTATTTGACATAGTTATTATCTTACTTATGTGAATCTGTTTATATTAATGAACTCAGAATACATTTTGTTCCTATAGAACAATTTCTCCAGAAATTGAATATGTAAACTTTGTCATTATTGTTCTTGATGATTTAATTATCTGAGTTGCTATATGAAGTTCTGTTTTCATGTTTAAGTTACTTTGAATATCAATTCTAAATTTGACATAGCCATGTTAATTATATTGTATATGTAAATCTACATACGTGCAAATTCATAATTGATCATAAATCATTATTAGTTATATCTGCAGAAGTTGCATGAACAGTTTTTCAAATGTTCTTGCTGCTTTAAATATCAGAGTTGCTATATATGATCAAGTATTTAAATGTTCAGAAATAAATTGCATCTTACACCAAAAAGAAGAAAAAGAAAAGCAGTGGATCCGAACCAATTTTGTACAAATTATGCTCCCATTTATTAATTCGTTCACAACGAAACTAGTGTCTATAGTAATCACATACATCAATTTCAACTAGATAGGTTAAAAAAAAAACCATAACACGCGCCTAAGAACGCGCCTAGAAAAAAAGAAAAAACAGAGAGAGAGTGGTTTCTCTCCCGGTCGAACGCCGCCGGCGTTCCTGCTGCTGCGTCTCGGCCGGGAGAGGTGTTTTGGAGGCGGCTTTTTGCTTGGCTTTAGCCTTTGTCTACCATTTCGGGTTGGTGTGTTGGTGTGGTGAGGAGGAGAGTGTGTGGTTGTTGCAGATCCGCCGTCGGCCATGAAGGAAGGGAGATCCGAGTGCAGCGCTGGGGTTGAGGAGGGTTTGGGGGGGTTCTGTGTCCCGATCTGGTTGTCAGATCGGACTTGTATGGGCGCACACCTGATTGTGTTGAGGACCTCTGGTGGATCTGATGTCTGACCGGATCATCAATCGGGTCGTCGGTGAGCTGTTCCAGGGGTTGTTTGAGGTAAAGTGTGGTGGGCTGTGGATCTGGAAAAGGAGGCTTCGATGGCTGCGGAGGGTTGGGCTGGTGGTTTTGCTCTTGATCTGCAACTGATGGTAGGCTTGGTGGAGTTTCTGAGGGACGGCTTACGGAGGTTCCGATGGTAGCAGAGGCCGGAGTTCTCCTGCGTTTGGACTGGGCTCATCTGGTTTGGGCCTTGGGGCCTACCCAGTTTTGGGACTGGTTGTGTCGACCCAGGAGGAGTGCCGCTTTTCCTTTTGTTTTTTTCAGTTTTTTCCAGTTTTTGTTGTTAGATTTCTGTTGTTTGATTGTGGTCGACCCGCTGTTGGGTCTTGTTGGGCTTCAATGCATTCAAACACCTTCGCCTATTGTGATGTTGATCCTCTAAATAGATCCTATTACGTGTATTCACTAGCCGACGAGGCTGAGATGACTGGTGCGTATTCCTCCTACTCGAGTCTGAGCCACGACTCAGTTGGTACGCCGGCGTTGGCTCAAACCACGATGTGGCCCGGCTGCCGGTTTTTTGTCATTTGTTAGCCTTACTGGTGTTCTGGAGAGTTTTGCTCCATTTTTTGTTTTGTAGAATTTGGAAGGTATGTCCAGATCAGTGGATCGGACTTGAGTTAGAAGTAGGTCTATTGGCTTTTGTACTACATTGCATCCCTGCTTGTAATTTTCCTTCCTGAAATGAAGTATGGATGATGATTTGATCCGAAAAAAAAAAAAAAAAAAAAAAAAAAAAAAAAAAAAACTAGATAGGTCGGGATGATATCAGACTCATCCGGTCCATGACCAAAAATAGATGAAGTAACTCATAAAAGGATATACATGTAAAATTTTGTCCCACCTCGTCCACTTGTCACCATGAGCTCACGTCAAATTTGTCCGGTTGGACACTAGTCAAGATGCATGTAATGTGCGTAGCCAAATGTCCACGTACCTCAAGCTTCTATACAAGTATCCACAAAATAAAGATCATAAAAGGGGTCGGCGTCATCATACTATATTAATTAATATCAAATAATAACTAGCTAGGTAGCTACCAAGCATGGAGTTCATGAAAGCTAGGTTTCCTTTTCTCTTCTTCTTCATCGTCTTCTCTTCCTCGGTTTTGCTTACCTCTTTCACTTTTGGCGATGAAACCCTCAGTAGTACTGAATACGATACCGATTGTATAGCCCGCATCTGTGAGGGAGCGGACGGCATCGGTCTTCAAAACTGCAAGTATCTGTATGCCGGATACTGTGAGGTGGTACCCGACTACAAAAAGCCAATTTCCGAGCTCGCTCAATGCCAGCGACGTTGCGAAGAGATGCGAGAGCTGCAACAATGCCAAAGCAGGTGCCTGCGGGAACATCAGCAGTACCAGCAGTGCATGCAAATTTGCCAAGGGAGTGGTACTACTGCGGCCCGATCACCGGAGCTGTGCCGAAAAGTTTGTCTAGAAGAACAGGGGGAAGAATACTACTTGAGTCTTTGGTATTCTAACCCTGATTATGATAAAGGGAAAGTACACTTGAAATGCATGGACAGATGCAAAACGAGTCAAGAACCGCAGCTATGCATAAGAATGTGTCAGCAGAAGTATCGTGAAAAAGAGGAAAGGGATCCAACGTACGAGGAAAGGATCAGATCAGTGAAATACAGGTTTGTTCATTTATCAGTATTCAGTTAAGTTGTACCATGTGTAGCACAAGCAGACCATCAGTACTAGCTAAGAAGACGTTTGAAGTAGAAGTTGGCAACTGATGTAGAGAAAGAATGAGTTTTTTTTTTTTTTTTTTTTTTGGGCCAAAGAGCTTTTAGTATTTTTAGTGCGAAAAAAAAATTGTAAAAGAAATGACAAGTTCCAACTACCAGAATAATTTATTGGTTTTGTTTGCATAGTACAAATAAGACAATGAGTACGTGAATATAAATTTGGGTGATTTTTTCAAAATGATCGTTCCATTTAATCCAGAGTATGCAAATGATTCCGAAGACTGCATTGACATGTGACATGGAAATCGATTTAAGGATTTCGGGACGATCGAATGTAAACTAGCAAGTGCATGATTATGGTCACTGAATAAATTTCACTAGGAGGTTGAAGATAGCTAACCAAGATATACATATAACATGTTGGTTATTTGGGATAATCAACTCCCATTGCCAGATGGTGCGAGGAAAGGAACAAAAAAATACCTATCCTAGGTCAAATCTTATCATATATAGATATCAGATATATAATTGCATTTTCTATTAGAATTATAATAACAAAAATTAAAAGGAGGGTGTTTTTATACATCCTTAACACTGATTCACTGAATCACTGATTACAAGTTCAAATAAGATAAAAATTAAATTAAACATCCCATATTGGCTTGAATTACATGCATATTATTTTAATTTCTACTAGAGAACTTCCCCACTAGATTGATGGTCGCCGATATATGATAGCCTGCACAAGGAGCTCTTGTTGTTCTTTGAGCAATGCTGCCTTCCTCTTTTCGAGAGAGCAGATTGCTTTATGGATATAAAGCATATAATCTCGTATGAGCATGAGCATCGGATCCATAAAAGGTGGGTGCTCCCAGAATGCGCCCAGCGTTCGCACCCGTTGGAGTTTCTCGTTTCCTACCTCATGCATTTCTTGCTCATTTCTTGCAAGTCTGCTAGCGATGCCCATGGATGTTCGCAGCTCAAGTCGGCTAGAAGATTCTATTTATACACCGAAAGAGAGAAACGAGACTGAACTGGTTCAAGTGCATAAGTGTAAAACGTATGAAGGCATCCCAGACTATCTTTTGTTCCTGGAGGTTGCGTGACCCACCAAAAACAAATTTTTCACTTCCCACACCTTCATGTAAGGTCCACACTAATCGTGTGGGATGCAATTTGAACTGTTTCATTTTCTCCTCGGCTTGATTCTCTTATTATAAAAAGAAATAAATGTACTGATCAACCTAGCTACTTGGATAATTCAAAGTCAGGATAGAAAGTATGATGCAAAATGATGTGAAGACATGCAAATTCAACCATGCAACGGAATTTAATTGATCTGTATATATGTAATAAAATTTTACTACCATGTTCTTGATAGCATAACAGCCATGGTCAACACCTTGAGAGCTAAGTCAAGCTTTTAAGAGAGTAAGAGAAAAGAGAGAGAAAACCTGAACCAAACTTTCTCTAGGTTTTCCGAAAATGAATTACACACAAAGTTATTACAGGCATAGCTATTTATAGTTAGGACAACCCCTAACAATTATTACAACTGAAAATGCAAAATATCTGGAACTTTCCACATCACTAAATGACTAGTAAATGTGTGACAGCTGGACGACACGTCATTGGTCAGCTTGGACCTTCCATGCTGGTAGTGTATTGATCTCGTTCAGGCTAACACCTCCCCTCAATCTCAGTGGGGGAAACAACACAGAGATTGGTACAATGTTCTCGAAAGATAGGACTGGGCAAGCCTTTGGTAAATACATCAGCAGTTTGATGTTCAGTAGGAACATACTGAAGGAGAAGATCCTGCCTTTGAACTCTTTCTCTTACAAAGTGAAAATCATTGTCAAGATGCTTTATTCTTGAATGGAAGACAGGGTTTGAACACAGGGCTAAAGCGGACAGGTTGTCACATTTTAACAAAGGAGGAGCTGGAACTCTTACTTGAAGATCACACAGAACATGGCGAATCCAAGAAATTTCTGCAGCAGTGTTTGCCAATGCTCTATATTCTGCCTCTGTTGAGCTCCTTGACACAGACCCTTGCTTTTTTGACTGCCAGGATATAGGACAATGACCAAGATAAACAATGAATCCAGTGGTCGATCTTCTATGGTTAATCTCACCAGCCCAATCGGCATCACATAAGGCATTGATATAGGATGCAGAGCTTCCATATCTATAAAACAATCCTTTGGTCACAGTTCCTTAAAGATATCTGAGTATTCTTTTCACAGAAGCATAATGCACATCAGTTGGAGTAGACATGAATTGACACACAGTGTTGACAGCATATGTAATATCAGGTCTGGTAAATGTGAGATATTGCAAAGCACCAACTATGCTCCTGTAAAGTGTAGGATTAGACAAGGGTATTCCTTCACACTTGAGTAGCTGATTATGAGGTAGGCAAGGTGAGTTACACTCTCTGCAAGACTCCAATCCTGCCTTGAGAATCAAATCTTTAACATATTTCTCTTGTGACAACAATATGCCATTCTTCTTGTACTGCACATTAATACCAAGGAAATAAGAAAGTGATCCCAAATCTTTCATGTCAAATACTTTACTCAACTCAGCTATTACAGTATTAACTCCTTCAGTGTCTGAACCTGTGACAACAATATCATCCACATACAAGAGAAGTGCAACAACACCTTTTCCACTGCTCTTGACAAACAGGCTGGGATCAGAGTGAGAGAAATGAAAACCGAGAGCTGGAAGGAAAGTAGTAAATTTTTCATTCCAAGCTCTAGGTGCCTGCTTTAATCCATAAAGTGATTTCTTAAGTCGACAAACATACTCAGGATGTGTAGCATCAGTAAATCCAAGTGGCTGTTGCATGTATACTTCTTCTCTGAGATCACCATGTAGAAATGCATTTTTGACATCTAATTGTCTCAAATCCCACTTGTTCATAGCTGCAAGGGCAACAACTAATCTAACAGTACTGTGTCTAACCACTGGACTGAATGTTTCATCATAATCCAGTCCCTTCTCTTGGATAAAACCTTGAGCCACAAGCCTGGCCTTATATCTTGACACAGTCCCATCAGGATTCTTCTTGACCTTGTAAATCCATTTACTTCCCACAATATTCTTATCTTTTGGAAAAGGAACGAGTTCCCATGTACCTTGTTTCAAAAGAGCATCAATCTCTTCATTCATGGCAATATCCCATTCGGGTTTGCCAACTGCAGCTTTGAATGATTTAGGCTCAACAGGATCATGCACATCTAGAATAGAAGTAAATCCACTGAAAAATGCCAACTCATCGAGTAACCCTTGTTGAACAATACAAGAAAAAGCACAGAAATCTTGAAAGGACTTCTTCTTCACAATACCATTCTTGGCCCTTGTAAGCATAGTATGATTGTTGTATGCTTGAGAGTGATCCTCAACAAACTGTAATTCTTGAGGTAAACCAACATTTGAAACAGTCTCACCATTTGAGCTTTCATCATCAATATGCAACATCTCATTCTCATTCTCCTCAGAGGAAGTAGAAAAATTACTACCATTACCAGTCACATCCCCCCCATCAGACAAAGCAGGTAGACCTGCAGAAGGCTGAGAAGTGTGATCAAAAGGAAAGACCACTTGTAACTGGTCTGGAGTGAGAATAGGCAACAGAGGAGTAGGAGAAGTAGAGGGAGAACAAACAGGAGCAACAGGGGGAGTAGACCAAGACCTTGAAGGAGGAACAGGAGCAGGAGAAATAGACACAGGAGATAATGCAGAAAATGGAAACAAGGATTCATCATGAACAACATGCCTGCACATCCAAAGTTTGTTCTTCTCTATGCTAAAACAAAACACGCCTTTATAACCAAGAGCATATCCCAGGAAAACACATCTAGTAGTTCGAGGATCAAGCTTATCTTGTGAATAGGGTCTGAGATATGGATAACAGGCTGATCCAAAAATCTTGAGAAAACTAAGATCAGGGACAGAACCAAATAGAGCAAAGTATGGAGACTGCATATGGAGTGATTTACAAGGCATTCTGTTGATGAGATAACAGGCATGAGAAACAGCATGAAACCAAAAATGCTTGGGTAAAGAAGCAGTGGCCATAAGAGTGATGCAGGTCTCTACAATATGTCTATTCTTTCTCTCAGCAACACCATTTTGCTGAGGAGTGTATGGGCAAGTAATGAGATGAAGAATACCCTTACTATCTAAGAAATTCTTGAATGAGTTACTGTTAAACTCACCATCACCATCAGTTTGAAAAGATTGTATAGCCATATGGAACTGAGTGTGAACAAAGCTGTAGAACTTGACAAATGTAGAAAACACATCTGATTTATTCACAAGTGGATAGATCCATACAAACCTTGTACAGTCATCAATGAAGGTAACATAGTACTTAAAGCCTTCAAGAGATAGGCAAGGAGCAGGGCCCCAAACATCTTAGTGAACTTTATGAAATGGAGTTACAGACTTTGAACTAGACTCATGAAAAGGTAGTCTATGCATTTTGCCACTAAGACAAGCTGAGCAAATGTGCTGACTAACATCATTATTATACTTGATGTGAGACAAAGACAACATTTTGGAAGTAATATCTGAAGTAGGATGACCAAGTCTCTGGTGCCAAAGAGAGGATTTGATGGCAGAACCAACAAAAGCAGTGGGAGTATGCAGAACTTCAGGAATGATACTTGGAGTTTTGAACAGAAACAAGCCTTCTCCATTACTCTTTCCCTTGTACAATAGGGCCTTTGATGCCTTGTCCTGAACACAAATATCAATATCATCCATAGTTATGTAACAGTGATTATCTTTGCACAATTTATTGAATGAAAGCAGATTCACAACTAGGCTAGGCACATGAAGAACATTTTTAAGCTTGAATGAATGTGCAGCAGGTGTAATTGAAGTAGAGCCAATATGTTTGACTGTCAAACCTGCACCATTGCCAATAGTAATTGAGTTATTGGACTCATAAGGATGAGCAATAGTGAGGTTTCTGAGATCTGAGGTCATATGATGTGTGGCACCAGTATCACCAATCCAAACTTCATTGTGATGTGTCCCAGATGAACTAGCTCGAGAAAACTGAGCAGTCATTGCAGTCAATGTAGAAGGAGGCTCAGCACCTTGATAAGCATAATTGCTTCGATGATGACAATCCAATGCAGCATGTCCCTTGAGACCACAGATTTGGCACACAATAACTGATTGAGATGGATGATTAGCTGGAATGTCAGATCTATAGAAGCAATTCACTGCAGTATGGCCCTTCTTGCTACAAATTTGACACTCAGGAGAGCCTCCAACATTGTTTCTGTACTCTTGATTGTGGCCTCTAAATTCAGGTGATTCAGGATTTTGAAAACACTTGCTAGCAATGTGACCCTTCTTGTGGCAGTAGCTGCACTCAAGATTTTGATAGCAGTTATTGGCAGTGTGACCTCTCTTATTGCAAACTTGGCATTCAACTCCATTATAAGGTCTGAAAGTTCCACCAGCTTGTGTGTCACCTTGAGAGGATTGTTTGGTGTTAGTCCAATTAGACTGCCTGCCATTGTTACCATTCCAAACACCTTTGCCTTTATCTGTGTGATAACTGCTGGAATAGCCCTTGTTTCTGTCATCATTAGACTTGTAACCTCGTGCAGCCATAGCAGTCATAGAGCCCTGTGGAATAAACTGAATCTCAATATCTCTTTCAGCTGCTAAGAGTTGAGCTCTGAAGTCCTTGAGAGAAATAGGGCTATCTCTGGCACGGATTACAGTCTTTATCATAGAGTACTCATCAGGTAAACCATTCAGTGTAACAACAACAATATCCTCATCAGCTATAGAGACACCTACAGATGACAATTGATCTCTAGCATGCTTGATACGAAGGAGATACTTATCAATTGAGTCAAAGCCCTTCTTAATGGTCTGTAGATCAGTTTTGAGCTGAATGATATTAGCCCTTGACACAGTAGAGAATCTTTCTTGTAAGGCAAGCCATGCTTCACGAGATGAGGAGCAACCAACAATAATCTCCATAATGTCATCATCAAGTGTAGCCATTAAAAGTCCAACCAAAGCTTTATCAATTTTCTTCCACTGTTTGTATGCTTGAGTAATCTCATAAGTAACAGTGCCTTCATCAGTAAGCACAAAGCGAGGTGGACATGGATAGGTTCCATCAAAGTATCCAAACAAATCATTGCCCTCTAATACAGACTGAAACTGAAAGCTCCATTTGACAAAGTTATTCTCGCTCAAACGTACAGTAATCATGCTCAAGAGAGAATTGACATCAGATTGTGTGGTTGCCATTGTTGCAAGCTTGAAAAACACTCTACAAATTATCAAATTTATCAGCTACAAGATATCAATATCTTGTCATCAACAAAGTAGGAACACAGCTGATTATGTTATGCACAATTATGTTATCACAAATCTCTCAACAAATTATGAATCGAATTCCTTGTTATCGCCTATCACCACTTCTTCAATCATCTCAATTTCAAATCATCTGAGCTAAGACTAGTACCAAATAAACACGAACTATGTATAGGAGAGAATTCAAGCTCAACACATAGCACATCTCAAAATATCAACTGCAGATCTGGATCGAAAGCTTTGAACTAATCGAAAAGCTATAAATTGCTAGATCTGAACAAAATAGAAGTTTACTAGCTCAAGTGTAGAGACCTAAAGCAAATAGTAGAACCTTGAGAGCTCGAGAGCTGTAGAAATGGTTGAAATCGCAGACCTAGGGTTTGAAGATGCAGTAAGCTTGAAGATGCGGAAGCGAGAGCTGCAAAACGAGCAGCCACAGTGAGATTAGGCTCAGGATCAAGAGCCGAAGCTTTGATACCATGATAGCATAACAGCCATGGTCAACACCTTGAGAGCTAAGTCAAGCTTTTAAGAGAGTAAGAGAAAAGAGAGAGAAAACCTGAACCAAACTTTCTCTAGGTTTTCCGAAAATGAATTACACACAAAGTTATTACAGGCATAGCTATTTATAGTTAGGACCTTCCATGCTGGTAGTGTATTGATCTCGTTCAGGCTAACAGTTCTGACATACAAAATTCTCTTACCATGCTGTAACATGGCTCATATATATGTTCATACACATCGAGTATCATAAGACTGTTGGATTAGCTAGCAGTAAATTAAGACCAAAAAATCGTCCAAATAAATTCGCATATATTTTCTCACCACGTGAAGCTGAAGTTGGACATGGTGTCTGACATTTTGAACGTCTAATTTGAAACGGTACATGTGAAGGGAGTTATCACATAGCTATGACACCAGTCACCTTGCATGCAATCTCCATAACCAGTTCAGTCTTTAACCTCCTACAAGTAGCTGAACAACATCATACAACTGTGATTCTATGAAACATTTCCATAGTTCTTATGGCGACAATTGAAGCTAGGCATCTTCCTTTCTTGCTATTCCTTTCCACTCATTTCCTTGTATCTATATCTACCACTCTCGGTGTGGCCCTAGAATTCATCAGCAATGCCTAGCCAAGTGCGCTCGAAATCTTAACAGAGACCTCTCTACGCGAAGCAGTACGTGCTCGGTCCGGCCAGGTGCCTTTCGGTCATTTCGAACACCAAGTAGGTGAACCTGGTTACCATGATTGCATCAGAGAATGCGAAACAAGCGAAGACCAAGCACAGTGCCTAGACCAGTGTCTTAATCAATTCAAAGAGAAGGGGAAGGAAGATGTAGACTAGAAGAACAACCCCTATTACTTCTCAAAGATCAAGTATATGCCACGCTTCTTGACTGACAAAAGTGGATTTATGGTCCTTGTTCCGTTCAATTTACGGTCTAAGCTTTTTTGCGGCATTAGATGTTGGAAATTTTGATTCGATATTTCAAAATACTTTGTGTAACTCCCAATTCATTGAAAAACTTTTTATTATACATTTATTCTAAAATGTTACTAATTCATTATGCTCATAATTAGAGCATATTAAGGTTATTACGGGAGTTACAATATTCCAATAATTATCTTATTAAATTTGCATAATATCTCTAAGCCTTTTCATCTACGTACTATATATACCTATCACTTCTTGGTCTTACACACACAATGAAACTCATTATCTTCTATAGTTCTCTCAGTAGCCATTTCTCTAGTGAGTTCATACATATTCTAGAGTGTTCCTTGTTCTTGCTCTTCCATAATGCCAAAGGAAAAAATCAAGCATTTCTATGATCCAAGTTTGCGAGTGTACGCTTATAAGGATTAACGGTTGTTGTACCCTGGAGGGTAGGGCACCACAAACCTGCTACACAGAGACATTGTCTCCGAGGGACGAAATCTACTCTAAAGGGCAGTATTTACACGCGTCAACCTTAAACTCTTTTCGAATGATGTGTCATTTGGAAGTCTAGAAATGCAAGAGATAAGTCCTATAATTCTTATTATTTTAATCTATTATAACAATAACATTATGATTATTATTTGTTACTAATATATTGTATTTTTGAGATTTTGTAGGAGGTGAAATCCGGTGAGAGAAGTAGCATCCATCGACCAAATTTTTCCAACAATCTTAAGAGTAGAATATGTTGGTGGATGTTTCCTTGTGGAATGCTTAAGACATGAAGATAAGTCTTTTATTCTTTGAATGAACATAATTCTATCTTGTTAAATATATTACTTTTCAGCTCCTAGAATTGAAAAGAACTACTGAAATTTTCCTTTGAGAATGGAGGATCACTATATCTTGAATTATATTTATGAATTAGTTGTTCCTTTTTGCAATAGGAACCGTTTGATTTGGAATTATATGTGATTAGTTTGCTTTCTATTGGTTGCAAAAGTACTGATTGCACTTTAATCATGCATTAAGTTTCAGTTATATTTTATTTGCTTATGGCTTATGATCGTTAAGTTTTTGCCTACAGATTTAAATTACTCAATTGCATTCATTTTTGTTATTGGTGTTAGGTTATAACTTGAAAAACTAAATAGTTCTACATTTGAATGTTGATCCTATAATGTACATTTTTCGGTCAGTAATGCATGGTGTAATGATGATTTAAGTTGTGTGCTACTATTAATTTTAGTTTAATTTGCATTCACTTCATTGTTCAATGCATTGTGTTTGTAACGTAAAACAAACAATTTTGCATTTTTACTTTTCTATATTAATAGCTGTATATAATGTCATTTTACCATTTTCGTACTATTTATTATGCATCATTGCTATTAACCTTATGGTTTAGCATATTTTCTAGGATCTGGATCAATGGACACATTATTTTACACTTATTTTGAGCCCTTAGATATAGAAGCATTTGATGGTTCTGATTAATTATCTTTAATGACATGACATTAAATTTCTTCCCAACAAAAATTAAAATAATATTACATTAAATTTTCTTTTGTAAGGAAAAAATAAAATAAAAACTATAATTAAAAAAACAGAAGATCGGGATTCGGGAAAAACTAAGATTAGGAAGGAAAAAAAAAAACAGAAGATGATGAAGAGAAGAACAAGAACATTAACTCATCTCCTGGTAAAGCATGAATGGAAGATTGATGAGATTAAATTATGATTTAAATTAAATTAAATTTTCTTTATGAATAAGAACTAAAAGAGAAGATGGGATTAGAACAAATATTACCCAATCAAAATCGAACAAGAACTAAGAATAAGAACTCCATATATAGTATCGATCTGCATATATCTACATTCAAATCTTTTATCTCCTTTTCCCTTAGCAACCAAGCAGACAAGAAACTGGTAACAATGAAGAGTCCATATATGTAACTAGATAGCCTGGCATGCATTTCTTCTTTTCTGGAAAATTATCTTCTTTTCTTACCAGCTATATAACCCTTTCAAATGCGCATTAAGGACTGAAGAAAACCCAAACCCCAAGACTCCCTCACCAATGCCAAGTGCTTTGTCAAATACCAAAACAAGAAATTCATCATGAACTCTTCCATTCGTTGTATTAAAAAAAAAAAACTGTTAACCCCAATTTGAAAACCTAAATCATAAAATAAATAATAATCTACAACTCTAATTGGATGGATATATCAACCCCTATTATGGTTTCATAATTGGTCTTTGATCTGTAAGTACGAGTAGAAATTTTGGTGACCTTGATTTCCCCATCTGTACGTTGTTTTGGTGTTATTAAGGTCAATGTCAGACTTCCTCCGTGGAGGATTGGATTATTTGTTCTCCATTTTGATACAAATTTTTTTTTTTAATCAAAATTTCATCAATCTTCCATTCATGCTTTTCCAGAAGACGAGTCTTGTTCTTCTCTTCTTGATTTTTTTTTTCTAATATCAGATTTTTTTTCCTTATAAAAGAAAATTTAATCTAATATTATTTTAATTTTTATTGGGAAGAAATTTAATGCCATGTCATTAAAGACAATTAATCATAACCATTAAATGCTTTTATATCTAAGGGTTCAAAATGAGTGTAAAAAATTGTGTCAAATAATGTGTCCATTGATCCGGACCCTATTTTCTATGCATTAAAATATTCTCTACCGTTATAAATCGAAAAGTTATTCCTTGGTGTTGCCTTCGGAATATATCCCTATATCCCTTCAAAGTATTGTTTCTTCAAGGAAAAATAAATAAATTGAAATGTTGCCTTTAGATTATTGTTTCTTCGGAAATAATAAAGTTGTTCCCTCTCAATATTTCCATTGCCTCTTGATTAAGATGATGCCTCGGGGTAGAGTCATTTTCACTAAAAAGGTCAAAAGGGAAAAAAAGCAAACCCATCCTAGGGTTTGAGCAGAACGGCGGCAGGCTTTCTTCGGTGGCCGGCTGATCTAACACCGGCAAGATTCCTTGTCAGGGCGAGGTTTGCGTAGGGAGGAGCACTCGAGTCGAGGACAGATCGGGGAGGAATCAAGGATCGCGTTGATCTGTTTGGGTCGGCGGATCCAAATTTCTCCTCTGAATTTTTCTAGGCAGGGACTGCAGCTTGTCGTCGGCGACGAAATTCCGGGCTGCTTCCCGGTTCACTGCGGAGCGGTTTGTTTTGGTGGCTGGGTCGTCTGTGTCTAGCGATTGGAGTTGGCGTCAGCGGGGAAGACTCTGAACGACTCGGGCCGCGCAAGTTGGGGCAGATCGGTTCTGGCCTGATCTGTTGAACGTGCTGCGTTGGTGGTCCGGTTAGCTTGGATACAGAGGGGAGGCGATCTATGGCCTTCTGGAGTAATCAACCGCCGGAACTTGCAACGGAGGTGGTGTTGCTCAGAGCAAGTTCCTGGGCTTGGAGTTGGGCCTGGGACTCTGGGCTGAATTCTGAGTTTGGGCTAACTGGGCTTAAATTTGGACTAAGGGATGGTTGGGCTTTCGGGCCAAGTCTTGTGCTCAGGCTTGGGCTGGTTGTGTCTGCTACAATTACTTTGGACAAGAAGAGCAAGACCAACCTGTTGCTGAGGTTGTTGGCTCCTGAAGAGGCTGAGGATGGTGCTGGCTCCAACCCTAAGGGGGAGGAGCTAGTATTTTTTTAAGTCTCTGCTATTAGACATCTGGTTACAAGCCTTCTAGAGTTGGAGTGATCTCTATGAGTTGTTCTAAGACGTTTCTAGTTGTTATTTGTACCACAATGGCGTGCTGGAAAATTAGACTAGATGAATGATTTTTCCTTAGAATAGCGAGTTTTGTTCTTACTCGTTTTAAGCTTGCTTTCCGGCGAGCGTCCCTTTAGACTTTAATGAGTTTAGTATTGGCTTAGATAGGTTTATCCGGTTTATCGGATTCTTATGTAAGCGTATGTTAGACTCTGGCCTGTTTTCATGGCTTTGATATCTAATAACATCAAATCCTATTCAAAAAAAAAATGATGCCTCGGTTGCTTGAAAAATAAATGTGTTCTCGTGAATAATGCATTGAGAAATTATTTTGTCAATTTTACATTGACGGTTGCCTATGGTAATTTGATGCATCGGAATATAAATGTCCCTACGGTTGATGCCTTCGAAAAGAAAAAAATAATAATGTTGCCTTAAAGTTTGGTTACAAGTAATAAGGGTTGCCTCATTTACATCTTGAATGATGAATCGGACCATATCCTATGGATTAGATATAACGGTTGCCTCGATACTTTAATGGTAATGAACATGCATGGTTGCCTTGAGAATTTGGTTATCAAGAAAACAGTTGCCTGATTATATATTATCAGTGCTTCCAGATATAATGCAGAGACAACAAATCTCAAAATATGGTTGCCTAGCCATTGAAGGCATCAATGTTGCCTTTCGGTCAATGTTGCCTCAAAACAAAAAACTATGCGCGCTCTTCATTCGTTGGCGCCTCGATATTATCTCTTACGCTGATACATTGAACAAAAATCTCGTTGATTGCTGCCTTCGGTTTATGCTTTGAAAAAATGGACATTTAATGTACCTCCATGATCAAATTTAATTTTGATCAAGAATTAAAAGACATTTGATGGCTACAAATGTGGGGGTGACTAAAATATCCGAAGTTACGAAACCGGATAAACAATGTTGCTTATTAAATTCCCAAGTCTTTGACCTGCGAAGATTCGTTGCCTAAATATATATGGCTTGATATTATCTTGCCTATATATATGAGCCTGAGGCTAATTCAGAAAAACTCAAAAATGCGGGGGTCAAGGAAAAACAAGAAAAAATAGGCTCTTATATTTAAATGAGATATATTGGATAACTAAAAATCCAATAGAGATTACTTATTGTTGAGATTATTCAATAAGTTGTGTAGGTCAGAGTTGATTTTGGCCAATACTCTGACAAAACCACTAGGCTAAAGACTGAAGCTGGTGGTTAATACATCGAGGGGGGATGAGATTATGCCTATAACAAAGGTCAAGAGTGATGGTAACCCAACCTATGTGAATGGCGATCCCAGGAAGTAGGTTCATATGGGTAATAACAAGTCACTTGTTGATCAGTGACACACTATCAAATTAAACTCTGAGTCCATCCCTATGATGCATAGATAGTGCTTTAACTGGAACGTATAAGGATGAACTTTGTTCTTAATAAGTACCATAGCCCTTAAACATGGATGGTGTGTTTGATTCCAGTACACACTTGATGGACTTATCTATATGAGTGTGGAAGTGGGGCCGCTTCCTATGAAACTTTGGCAAGTCTTCTAGAGCACTCATGAATATCCAGGTAGGGGTGCATGGCCTATTCATACCCACCCGCGGAAAATGCTTGATTTCGAGAGTTCAGTGTGGATGGTAGTTCTCTGATTCATATTAAGAAATTTTGGTTCATAGAAAATTTAATTTTCACCAAATTTCTGTGGATCACAATTATTTATCATATGGCTGGTTCATAGTTGTCACGCCCCGAATTTTAAATACAAATCAAAATCCGAAACATGAATTAATACAACTCACATAAATACAACCTGAATTTTTTTTCTCAAAACAACCACACCTCACATCGCTCGATATTACATAAACCAAATCTCAAATTTGTTTATTACAGCACACTCTCACCAAATTATATTGTAAGGCTCAAATGAGCATAACTCACCTCACAATTACAATTGCTGTAAAACTAAAACAAATTCTCTAACCCGCACGATCACCGTCCTGATTCTCCTGACCTGCAGGATTACCCGCTACACCGTTTGAATAGTGTACCGGGATTGCAACAATACAAACCCGGTAAGCTTTTTGCAAAGCTCGTATGAGTAAATGAAAGGATTGCACGATTTAAAGTAACACAATCAACTCAAGCACATTTTAATTTTGTTTTGCATAAGAATTGAAGTGTACAACATCACTTCAAGCATCAATCAACTCACATCTCATCATGACTACTCAATAATAAACAACTTCTTACTCAATATATACTCACAGGCTTATGATTTATTTATATAAATCATCCCATGCAGTATATTATACTTACAGGCTTATGATTAATTATATTAATCACCCCATTCAGTATATCATACTTACAGGCTTATGATTAATTATATTAATCACCCCATTCAGTATGTCATGTCATACCCAAGGGCATATGATAACTCGTTTATCCCCCAAGCAGTATGACGGCAGACAGACTAGAGCTCTAACTGTATCGTAAAGTGTCACCTGGGCCAAGGTTCACCTTACGAATGACTGCTTTTCTCAATTCACTCGACTCCTCATTTAATTCATCTCAACGACTCAACTATCGCACTTTACTCAATTACCCATTATCATAGACAACACAACATCTAAGATAAATCACATATTCCAAGGGTAATGCTCAAAATATAACTCAGTAAATCACACCATCCAATATATATTCCACGTAAATATATATATACGTAGTCACCCACACAAGAGTGACCACTAATACCAACTATAGTTCACATGCAATAAAATCTAGAAATTCATTTTTATAGTTTAAATACATTTTACTTACCTATGGACCGTAGTCGATCAAGTCCATATAATTTAAAACAAATATTTATTTTAGTAAAACAATTTCCACAATTTCTCAATTAAATAAATCACCGAATTTCGGTTCGTGAATGAACCATGTGCGATTTACTCACCTCGATATTCCCGCTGCGTCTTCAATTCAACACAATACACACCGAAATCGTTCACCCAAGGGAGACCGTCAATCACCTAATCACACATGACCTTAACTTAGCCAATAGCTCAAAAACATACTCAAACGACAATCCAACGGTCGGATCGAAATTAAATGATGATCCAACGGTCGGATCCTCACGGATCGCCTTTAGGATCACCCCCCAAAAATCATCACGAAGATCCAACGGTCAGATCTTCCTGAATCGTCCTTACTAACATCTTCACAAATTTATACAAAAATCCGACGGACGGATTCTCACAAATCGCCTCCCTAATCACCGTTTTGCATTTATACGAAGATCCAACGGTCGGATCTTCGCCCATGACCACACAAAGCCACTGGGACAGTCATAAGATCATCGTATCAAAACTACAAGTCCATCTGACGGTCCTAACTTCACATATCACAAATCTAACGATCGAAATCGATCGAAACTTAAAAATTCATAACTTCATCATACGATATCCAAAAATTATGAATTATATATGCAAACGATCGTATCGACACGTAGAACACAAAAATGGACAGAAACTGTCCTTGGGGTGTCCGGAGGTCGCCGGAAACCACCATCACAGTGGCGGCACCGCCACCCATCCAAAGTCAAAATTAGACAAAACTCCCAACATCAAAGTCCTTCAACTCAACTCCAATTTCACTTTTCATAACTACACCAAAGTCAGATTATAAGCCAAAAAGTAGAATTTTACCTCGCAAGTTTTGAAACCCGAAGAACCCTAGTTTCCCAATCTTCAAAATTCGATCACCCCGGATCAAATCGCTGCAAGCCTTCTTGGGGATAGCTTCTACTTCCTCTGGGCTAGAAAAGCCCTCAAAGAACTCGAGCTATAGTGGCCGGAGCTGGGAGAACCAAGGTGGCGAAGGAAGACGATTTCCAGCTCGGCTGTGCGGCTTCTCGGTCTTCTAGCGGCCACCACGATGGTTATCTCAAGTCGATGTCTTCTGGAAAGTTGTAGAAAACTTCACGGTGAGAAAAATTGCTTTTGGAATCAGGTCGATCGGAGGCCTGTAGAGGAAGATATGGCCAGACAAAGTAGAGCCCAGAAAAAGTGGGGAAGAGCGATTTCGTCTCCGACGAGGCTCTCTTCTCGACCTTGTAGAGCCTCATACAGCTCGTATTTCACTTCGATTTCTTCTACAAACTCGTAAAGGGGGTCGAGACCAGAAAAACCCACTTTGTTTCACATCAATCGGTGGCCGGATGAGGAAGAACGAAGGTGACGAAGGGAGGGGGTCGCGGCTGGGCTCGGGAGAGAAATGGGGAGAAATTTCTGGAGTTCCAGAAATTCTGTCCTCATTTGCAATATTCGGATTTTTTTTCATATTTATAGAAAATCCCAATTAATTTTCAAATATTCGTAACTTATTCATACGAACTCCGAATATTACGTTCCATATGTCCACGAACTCGTATCGACGCGCTCTACAACTTTCATGAAGGAAGTTTTCCCAATTTCCCAATGTATAAAAAGTCAACTCCTTTGACCCCCCTAAAACGTTCAGTTTTCAAAATAAAATCGTTCGAACTAATTCCACACTCCTCTAAGCTTCGTACTCGTGTCCACGACCACGAAATCATTTCCAAAACGTCATCGGAAATTAACTTGAATTTTTCGGGTATTACAATAGTCCAAAAGACACCAGTTCAGAAGCATTGGATACTCATTTTCCTTTTGCACTCTATAATTTCATTTTTCATTTAGCAACTTACGTATTTTGAAATATGTGGGGGATTGTTGGAAATTTTGATTCGATATTTCAAAATACGTACTTTGTGTAACTCCCAATTCATTGAAAAACTTTTATTATACATTTATTCTAAAATGTTACTAATTCATTATGCTCATAATTAGAGCATATTAAGGTTATTACGGGAGTTACAATATTCCAATAATTATCTTATTAAATTTGCATAATATCTCTAAGCCTTTTCATCTACTATATATACCTATCACTTCTTGGTCTTACACACACAATGAAACTCATTATCTTCTATAGTTCTCTCCGTAGCCATTTCTCTAGTGAGTTCATACATATTCTAGAGTGTTCCTTGTTCTTGCTCTTTCATAATAAAAAATCAAGCATTTCTAGGATCCAAGTTTGCGAGTGTACGCTTACAAAGATTAACGGTTGTTGTACCCTGGAGGGTAGGGCGCCACAAACCTGCTACACCGAGACATTGTCTCTGAGGGGCGAAATCTACTCTTAAGGGCAATGTTTATACGCCTCAACCTTAATCTCTTTTCGAATGATGTGTCCTTTGGAAGTCTACAAATGCAAGAGATAAGTCCTATAATTCTTATTATTTTAATCTATTATGACAATAACATTATGATTATTATTTGTTATTAATATATTGTATTTTTGAGATTTTGTAGGAGGTGAAATCCGGTGATAGAAGTATCATCCATCGACCAAATTTTTCCAACATTAGAAACTACCGCTTAGCCTTGTTTTCTATGTCACCTGAAACTCTTGCTCACCCACATCATTGTGATGTTGAATCAATTTCTTTTGTTACTAGCGAGTGTCCCTAGCTAATTACTCTTGTTAGTCTTTTCCACTACTATAGTTATGGGCAATAGTCACATACACTATTGGTGACATATTTGGGCCAAAGGCCACATATGTGCGTGTCTATTACCCATTGTCACGACACGACCACTTTCTTTTAGGTCAGTGTGCTGTAGAGGGGTTGCTTTCTCCTTAATTGTCTCAATTTTGTTGTGTGTGGCTTCTTCTGACATGGTGGGGACCATGGGTAAGAATCAGAGTTTCAATTGCTTCTATTTTGTTTTGTTTTTTTGGTCAACAATTGCTTCTATTCATGGTCCAGTATCGAGTCCTCTTGCTTCTTTGCAGTTCCGAAATTGAAATTGATTAGATTCTTGATATTATTCATTTTATTTCATCTTTCTGAGGATGGATGGCTGAAATCAAGTTGGTGAGTACATGGGAAAGAAAAGACAGCAGCTTCAGTCTGTAATTGACTTGGCCGAAATCTGAAAACAGAGGCAATCCATGTTTGAAGCTTGAATTTTTTGAGTGCCCAAGTGTTGAGTTAAAAATTGCACAAAGTGAAAATGTCACCCAACGTAATTTCACTCATATTCATTAACAGAATAGAGTTTTAATTATTTCAGGTTCGACCCATTCAAGACAGAATGTGTCTCTTAATTACAATCTCTTGTTACAAGAGAACACCATTTGATTCCATTTATGAAGAAACCAATGTGTGTTTGTGTGTTTTTGCGGCTGCACCCGAATTTTGGAATGGGTCGCCTACGTACCCGGGAAGGGATCAAACCACTCATAGTTCAAGAGTTCCAATGAGTGAATGACCCATTGGAGGGCTTGGATTTTTGGGATAGGAAAAGTGTTTAGGACGTGGTTGCCTCTAGATCACTTGATTCCAGATTGCCTACATACCCTTGCGGGATCAAACCACATGTAGTTCCAGCATTTGGGATTTAAATGGGTAGATGACCCATTTATTTTTGGATTTGTGTTTGAGATATTTGTGAGGGTTTAATGCCCTTGAATTTGCTTTTGGGTAATTTGGGAATGATTTTATTTTTCTGGTGTTTGGATGAATTAGACTGGTGGAGTCAGAGATTCGGATTGGCTGAATTTGACTGGTGGAGTCAAGGATTCGATTTGAATTTGTGGTTGCATCTAGTTAGGGGTCATCATGGGCCGGGCTAGGGCCGGCCCTACCCTAAATTTTAGGGCTTAGGGTCGGGCCGGGCCGGGGCTTAAATATGTTAACCCTTACCCGCCCGAAAAGCCCGATCCGTTAGGGCCGAAAGGGCTGCCCTCAAATAGGGCCAAATAGGGCCGAAATGGGCCAAAAAGGGCCTTATTTTGTTTAACAAACAAAAAAAACATTATTTTTTTCTTCTCAAAATATGGCTTAATGGTATATATTGGTGATAAAAGACTCATTGTTTTTTATTGAACATATTTTATATTCATATAATACTTGTAACTTATAACATTTATTAATATTACTTAAGGTGGTTATAGTCAATTAACTATCTATATAAATCTCCCAATTAATTGTTGTGTAACAAAGAAAATAGAAATTAAAGAAAACAAAACTTATGAAATCAATTACAAAGAAAGATATAAATTGCATATTATAGAAAAAAGAGAAACGTAATTAAAAATAAAATAAAATAAAAAATTATGGCTTATTCGGGCGGGCCAAAAATTTCGAAATGGAAATTGATCAATCTGACAATGCTCATGGAGGGTAACAAGCCTAATAAACTAGTTATACTACATTACAAGGCATATAAGGATTATGTGCGATCCAAAAATTTTGAAATGAAAATCGACCAATCTGAAAATTCTCATATGTTTATACAACATTGATAGGTATTGTGTAAAGAAATTAGGCCGATATGCCGTGAATAAGGCGTCCAACGTAGCGGTCAACGCTTTGCACAAGCAAACTTCCCTAAGGGGAGCGGCACCATGCGCGGACAAACGTTGCGGAATTTTGACATCCGTAAGTAGACTCCCTACCCATGAGAGTGTGGGAGCTGAAAGATCGAAAAAAGTGAATTGCCAAGGACCGGTTAAGAGCATATTTGTTTTATGTTCTATTTAGGGTATTGAGTTGACCGGGTAGATCGAGGTCCAACCGAAGGCGGAAATTGCTGAAATTTCTACCACTAACATATATTCATATGAAAACAACATCCAGCGGTTCATTTTAAAAAATTCCATTTCGTCCCCCATTTTGCTCATGGAGGGTAACCTCAATCATTTAAATGCAATGTATAAGTTATACAACTTTAGGAGGCAAATTGGTATAGACCAACATATTTGTAATTAAATTTGAAATTTTTATCTTATATCTACGCACATCCATTGATGAAATATTTAAAAATGTGATGTAAAAAAATTAGCACGTTTTGCGGTTGTCACGCCATCGGTCAACCAAGAAAACATACAAGTGAATATGGTTGACCAATCCGATCGGGTTCGAAACTATGGTGAAATTGACTAAATTTTTAACCACACGCATAATTTATTGTAATAATCACATCCAACGGTTGATTTTCTCATTTTATTTGAATTGATAGAGGTTGCTCTTTAGAGTGTATGATATATAAATATAGATTTATAAAAAAATTAGTGTCCATTCTCTTTGGAGTGTATGATATAAAAATTAGATTTACATAAATTAATTGGGTTCAAATGTTCAATACTTCAATCTAATACCCATTCTCTAAAATAACATATTTCTTATTTCTTTTTATGTAAAAATGTAATATAGAAAAATAATAAAAATAAAATATAAATTTTAGGGCCGGGCCGGGCTTGGCCCTTTCGGGCTCAATCGGGCCGGGCCGTAGGGTAGGGCCGGGTTTCATTTGCATAACCCTTACCCTACCCTATTTGAGAAAGGGTCGGGCCGGCCCGCCCTAATGGAAGGGCCGGGCCGGGCGGGCTTAGGGCCCAAGGGCCATATGATGAGGCCTATATCTAGTGGGTCGCTAGATTGCCTACATACCCCGTGAAGGGATCAAATTAACCATTGTAGTTCGAACATTTGGGAATTTGGGCTTTTTCTTGGTTTTGTACCAAAAGGATGTTTTCTAGGTTCCGAAGTATTTTTTTAAGAGAAAAATTCAGCTACCGTCCCCAAACTATTCTGACAAGGTCAATTTGATACCCGAACTCTCAAAAGTATCAATGTGATACCCAAAGATCTAAATTAGCATCAACGTGATACTTCCGTCCAAAATTTTTTACGGCGCCGTTTGTTTGCTGACGTGGCAAGCACGTGGGTAAAAAAAAAAAAGTGAAATGACCCATTTACCCTTCTTTTTTTTGGAGAAAAATTCAGCTATCGTCCCCAAACTATTCTGCCAAGGCCAATTTGATACCCGAACTCTCAAAAGTATCAATATGATACCCAAAGACCTAAATTGGCATCAACGTGATACTTCCGTCTAAAATTTCTGACGGCGCCGTTTGTGTTGTTGACGTGGCAAGCACGTGGGTCCAAAAAAAAAGGTGAAATGACCCATTTACCCAAATCGAGCAATTGACAGTGTGTGGGAGAAGCCAAAGGTACCAAGTACCAGCTGCCAAGTCTTTTTCTTGATCTAATTGTGCTCAAATGCTATCTGGGTTGGTTTTGCTTTTTTGGTTTATGCTGGGTTTGTTTTTAGTTCTTGTATACATGAATTCATAGTTATATGTTGCTTTGACCTTGTGATTGTGATTTTGATCGGAGTATCTGATATCTGTTGTTACTGACATGACGGTGGCGGTGGAGGAAGATGACGCTGAGGTTGTGGCGGTGGAGGAGGGCGTTTGATGAACGGAGGTTCTATTAGTGAATGGGTGACGGTCTTTGCGAAGAAAGAAGATGGTTGGTGGAGCTAAGGTTCACCAGAATTTGGTGTGCAGCGAACCGGTTTCCCAGTTGGTTGTCCCGAAAGAGGAAAGTTGCTGGGCGGAGAAGAAGGAAATCGGTTTTGGCGGAGAAGAAGACATGGGCGTCTCTGGGTGCAGAAAGATTTGATTTTTTTTTTGTTAATCGTGTCACCCAACTTTGGTTTTGGGTCCGTCCGCTGGGAGTTGAGTGCGAAGAACATGAATTTGTAGCAGGAATTGGAGAGGATGATGGCAGTGTTGGTGATGGTTTGGGCGGAGGGGAAGGAGATGAGAGAGAGGAGGAGGCGAGAGAAGAAGAAGAGGACTGAGGTTGAAGAAGAAGCATAAGCCATTTTTCTTTGATTCTTTGGTGGAGGAGAAGGAGCGGAGCTTGCGGCGGTTTGGCTAGAACAATATCCCAGAAGAACAAGAACATGAAGAAGAAAAATAAATGAAAAGAAAAAAAAAAAGAATTAACAAAAAAAAGAAGGGTAAATTGGTCATTTCACTTTTTTTTAAGGGCCCACGTGCTTGCCACGTCAGTAAATAGATAGCGCCGTTAGAGATTTTTGACAGAAGTATCACGTTGATGTCAAATACGTCTTTGGGTATCACATTGATACTTTTGAGAGTTCGGGTATCAAATTGGCCTTGACACCATAGTTTGGGAACGGTAGCTGAAATTTTCTAAAAAATAAAATGAAAATTAACAAAAAAAGAGTAAAAAGTCGATTTTGCCCTTCTTTTTTTTTACCCACGTGTTTGCCAAGTCAGCAAACAAACGACGCCGTCAGAAATTTTGGACGGAAGTATCACGTTGATGCCAATTTAGGTCTTTGGGTATCACATTGATACTTTTGAGAGTTCGGGTATTAAATTGGACTTGGCAGAATAGTTTGGGGACGGTAGCTAAACTTTTCTCTTTTTTTTAACGAAACCAAAGCCCAGGTATTTCGAAAAGAACACCCGCAGCGTAATGCTTCGCTGAATTCTTTAAATGGGCCGAAATTTGAACATAGGCTTCTTTTGTATCCTCGCAAGTCATGTTCCTCGATCCATGAAGTTTTCTTAGCCCCAACTTTGATACGGGGACCCTTAAATACACCGAGTGAACTCCGAATCTCAACTTTCTTGTATAGAATTCGGAAACATGTATCATACTTTTATTGTGGGCATTAGAAGAATTTCTCAGAGGCCCAAAGGCTCTCACAGGCCAGCTACTATTTTTTCCACTTATTATTATCTTTTTCACTTTTTCTTTCCTCACAGCTGCTTTGCTTCAATTTCCGTTGTGCCCAAACCCAGGTGAACACGAGCTTGGTACGTCATTCTTGCCGAGTCGAATCAAAGATGGATTTGAAGACCAAAATCAATTTGGAGATGGAACTGAAGATGGAGTCGCAACAATATTCTTGCCCAAAGAGGATTTCAGAGCCTGCAATTGAGATTTCTGTACACAAATTGGGTGAGGATTTCATTCTCTATTTCACTCCTTCGTTTGATTTGCGTACAACAAAACTGAAACCTTCTTCTTGGTCCTCTTCATCGGCGACTCAGGGCTTTGAATGTTGTTTTCTGGCTTTGTGAGTCCGAACAAGGCAAGGGTGCACTTTGGGTTGTGAAAGCAATATTCCTGCCTTTGACTCTTCCGGTGCGTATGTGAGCCTATTTTGAAGAAGGGAATTCTTTGATTCCACCGATAAGTCCCTGCAATTAACTTCTTCTTTTTTTGGCTGCAGGTACTACAGGGGAAACCCACCGGGTTGATGCTGTTATTGAGGTAAGCTTCCTCACTCAATAGAGAATTTGGCTTCATTATTCATTTCATATTACTGCACTCTAACCAAACTTGATGTTTTGTCTTGTTCACCTTAAATTGAACTTTCAAATTTGATTGGAAAGCATACCACCGCCAAACATTCATTGAATTTTCAAACTTGACTAGAAGACCACCGCCAAGTTTTTCTTTGAATGTGTTGATTAGGCTTTTGTCTTGTGCATGAATTGGTGGTCTGCAACGCCACCGTTCATTTTTTCTTTTTTTGCTTTTGCTTTGCACCATTCATTAATTTTGATTTAGATTAAAGCCAATGCAAATGAGAAGTAGGAGTTAGGCGAGGTCAATCAGAGGTCTTTTTGTTAATAGCTTCAAACAAAGATCTAGGTCAACTGAAGAATTCTTACATGTCAAACCTTCTAACAAAGGCTTTCATAAATACACAGTGATCACCAGGTGGAAGATTACTAGTTCTCAAATACACACTGATCACCAGGAGCAACACGAGCAGTAAAACAAAATTTGTGAAGTGATCTTCTAGTTGAAGTAAACAAAGAAGTCTAAATATGTCATGTAATGTGCAAGATGTATGGAATTGAGGGAGGAAATGAGAAGCTAATATTTACAGTGGGATTGATTTGACAAAGTAGAGTAAAAGGCCAAAATGATATGACCAATTTAATAAACCACAAGTAGATCGATATATGGCTGAAAACATGGCAACTATAAATCAAAAGCACGAGAACATTAGTATCAATGATTCAATGGAAACACATAAAATCCATTGTCCACAAGATTTCATTAGTATGCAGTTTTGAATAGAAAGGCTACTAATCAATGCACATCCAAGAGGTAACATATTACAACAGTCTGAATTCAAAAGGCCATTAGTATTTCCATAAAACCCATTGTCCTTGATATAAACTATCCTAGAACTACACATCCATATTGTTCAGTTACTGGAACAGTAATGTATGTCCACCAAAACAACTGATGATTACAGATTTTTCGGAAACTGATCCCTGACCACTTGTCAATCCTGACCGAACCATTTCCTAAACTTTGGAAAGCGACCTGTAGAAAAATTGTAATAACCTGTTTTTTTTTATTCAAAACAATTTGGTGGCAAACACCTTTGTTAAAAGGTAAGGTGTACCTTGATTCAAGGCCGGTTGTTCTAATCATCATACATGTCTGCATAATTGAAAGAAGCAGACAATTCTATCTCTCTGTCTCTCTCGCTCGACCGAAACCGAAAACAGAGCAAAGGCTCTTCGGTCTCTCTCTACCTCCACCGGCCACCAAACGGCGTCGAACCACTTCCTTTTGCTTCGTCTCAGCCTTGCGCAGCTGCCAGAGGCAGCCTTGCACCGTGACACGGCCACCAGCGGCGGCGGGAAGCTCCGCCCGGTTTGAGCTCGTTTTGGAACCAAGCTTGATATCTCAAGCTACCGGTCACCAATCCTCACCAAAATCCATCCACAAGCTCGCCTCAACTTCCTGAAGCTCCCAGAAGCAGCCTCACACGGCGGCGTGGCCCGTAGCAGTGGCTGCAAGTCAAACCCAACCAAGAACGAAACCGGAGCTATCGATCCGGATATCTCGAGCTACAGACCATCATTTCTTGTGATTCTTGAGCTGGTGAACTCAGATTGAAGTTCTGAACAACTTTCATGAAGGGATCGAAGCGAGAAATTGAAGTTTTTACGTCGGAATTCAAGCTCGCCGGATTCTGGAAATTTTCCGGCCACCGACGCTTTCGATCAAGATATCTCAAGTTGTAGAGCTTAGTTTTGAGTGATTCTTGAACCACTGTGTTCGCCTTGAAGTTCTGAACAACTCCCTAGAAGGAATCGAAGCCTGAAATTGAATTTTTGACGTCGAAATCAAGCCTTGCCGGACTCTGCAAATTTTCGCCGGATTCTGGAAATTTTCCGGCCACCTTCAACTGTTCTAGGTAATTTTCGACCACTTCCGGTCATTTTCAGCTTACATGGTAGTTATGAAAGTTGTTAAGCATGATGAGAGGAAGAAGAGCAGCCCGGCCCCGACACCATTGGTGGTGGTCGGCGGCGGCTCTGCCACTAACTCCGGCGGCCATTTCCGGCCACCTCCGGGGATCAAAAATATGGTTTCTGTACATTTTCAGATTCTATATTTCAATACGATCATTTTGATATATTATACGTAATTTTTGGATATCATATGATTAAGTTATGAATTTTTACGTTTCGATCGATTTCGATCGTTTGATTCATGATATGTGAAGTTAGGACCGTCAGATGGACTTGTAGTTTTGATATGATGATCTTATGACTGTCCCATTGGCTTTGTGTGGTCATGGGCGAAGATCCGACCGTTGGATCTTCGTATAAATGCAAAACGGTGATTAGGGAGGCGATTCGTGAGAATCCGTCCGTCAGATTTTCATATAATTTTGTGGAGATGTTTGTAAGGACGATTCAGGAAGATCCGACCGTTGGATCTTCGTGATAATTTTGGAGGATGATCCTAAGGACGATCCGTGAGGATCCGACCGTTGGATCATCATATAATTAGAATCCGACCGTTGGATCATCATTAATTAAAAATCCGACCGTTGGTTTTCCGTTTATGTGTGGTTTATGAATGATTGCTAAGTTAAGATCGTGTTTGACTAGGTGATTGATGGATTGATTGGTGAACGATTTCGGATCGTTGTTTTGGGATATTAAGAAGACGCAGCTGGATTAGAGGTGAGTAAACCTCACGTGGTTCATATTACGAACCGAATAATTTTAATTACTTTATTTTGTCGTAATTGTGTGAAAATATTTATGGAATAAATATTTGTTTTAAAATCATATGGACTTGATCGACTACGGTCCATAGGTAAGTAAAACGATTTTAATTATACAAATGAATTTCACAATTTTCTTGTGTGAACTATAGTTGGTATTAGTGGTCATTCCTGAGTGGGTGATTACGTATATATATATTTACGTGATTATATGTGGAATGGTGAGACATTGAAGAGTGTGGAATTACGATGATTTAATTATTATGGTTTGAGATGTGACTTACCATATTTATATGTGATGATCATGATTGATGAGTTCATGTTGATATTCATGGTTGACATTGTGGGATGTATAGAGGTGGAGAATGTAGGGTTCTGAGGACAGGGGTGTTCGAAGATCGACGGTTAAGGATAACCGGAGTGTTTATGTTCTGAGGACAGGGGTGTCCGAAGATCGACGGTTAAGGATAACCAGAGTGTTTGTGTTCTGAGGACAGGGGTGTCCGAAGATCGACGGTTAAGGATAACCGGAGTGTTTGTGTTCTGAGGACAGGGATGTCCGAAGATCGACGGTTTATTATTAACCGAAGTATATTGTTCTGAGGGCTGGGAGCCCAAAGATCGAGGGTTATTAAGTTAACCTGGTAATATATCGTTTACTTGAACCTTGGCCGAGGTGACAGGTAACGATGCAGTTAGAGCTCTAACGTGTTTGTTGGGATGGACCAAAGTGGTGTTATGTGGGTTGGGTGTTTGCAGGACCAGTGTGGTGTATTGTGATTTGAGGATTGTGAAAATGTATTCCTTGTGGTTTTACATGAGTGGTTTGATGTCTCCTTGCAGACGTAATACTGTTGAATTTTACTTGAATTGTAATTTAATAAATCAACAGTTCTTTCTTGTTTACTCATACGAGCTGTCAAAAGCTTACCGGGTTTGGTGTTGTTGCAATCCCGGTACACTATTCAAATTGTGTAGCGGGTCATCTTACAGGTCAGGAGAATCAGGGCAGTGATCGTACGGGTTAGAGTATTTGTTATAGTTTTACAGCAATTGTAATAGTGAGGTGAGTTAAGCTCTTTTGAGCCTTACAATTTGATTTGGTGAGAGTGTGCTGTAATAAATAACTTGAGGATTTGGTTATGTAATATTGGGTGGTGTGAGGTGTGTTTGTTCTGAGAAAAAAAAATTCAGAACGTTATTTGTAGTTGTTATTATTCACTTTTCGGATTTTGAATTTATCATTCGAAATTCGGGGCGTGACAAAAATATAATAAATTATATGACTGAAAGTAAATTTATTTAAATTACAAACATAATCGAACATTGAAGATATGAACCCAAACAATGTTAAGGTTTAAACACCCTATATGTATGCCTAGCTTGTCACTCCCCAATCCCAACATTATGACATAGAGAAGTATGACTACAATACAGAAAAGGAAAAGCAGAAGAAGAGAAAAAAGAAAAAAAAAAAAAAACCTGCATTTAAAGAAATTCAATTTTGAAGTTGGAACCAAACTATTGCTTCTTTCAAAAGTCTAGTATGTTTCTACCATACAAATATAGAAGATACAGATTTCAAAAGAACACATTCACAAATCCCTTACACCGAAGGGATCAGACCCAAATAGAAACACAGAAACAAAAAGAAAGGAAGAGTGGCAAAATTAAAACTCTATGAACTCTGCACTCATTCCATACGCTGCATCCTAAGGATCTGCTCAATAGAAATTCTTTAAGAAACAATTCTCAAACAGCTTAAGGGTATGTCGAAAGGTACTTAATAGGGATTTAACCAACTCAGAAATTAAACTAACGGAACCCGGAAATGAATGTCAACATAGTTCCGATCCTCCCAAAAGGAAATAAGAAAAAGAAATTAGATTGAAAGAAATCAACTTAGAACTCTGATAAAAACCCAATCTTCTTCCTCTCGTCAATAGTCAAACCAAACTCTCAAGTTGTCTCTCTCTCACACCATACTTGCTCAAAAGATCCCTCATCACCACATGAGAAAAGTCTAATTTTCTTCTCTCTTTAAACACAAGTTCTCTCTTATTAAAAAAAGTTGCAGATCGGAACTTCCCTTAAAAAACGTCCCTTCTCTCTCTCTAGCGACTGAGAGTTAGGGTTTGCCGTGTTGGTGTGCGGCGCCGGTGTCCTTCGTGACTGTGGTTTATTCCTATTTGCATGTCCTGGTTTCCTCCCATCATTGGTGAGGGGTGGCATCTTGTCACAAAGAGTTGTATCATTATGGAGGAAGTGATTGGGGGCTTTGCCCGTAAGCTTGCGTTGACAGAGGCGGACGCGGTGGAGGTGGTTTTACCACAAAAGCAACAGAAGTCTCAACCTAATCGCTTTTTCCTTGTTGGAGAGCTGCTGACAAAGAAACAGTTCCGTATGGAATCCTTGATTAGCACTTTGCGAGACCTTTGGATTCCAGATGCGAGCCCGGATGATCGGTCTCGGTTGACGGTGTGTCAAATTGAAGGGAGTAGAAGGTTACTCTTTTCTTTCCCTTCCGTTTCGGATCTGAATTGGGTTCTTACAAGGGCGCCTTGGTCGTTTAAGAATGCTTTATTCGCTATAGCTGTTACAGATGGCTTGACTGATCCCCTCAAAGTCTCCATACAAACACAATTCTTTTGGATTCGTATTAGAGGCATTCCACCCCTGTACATGGATGAGGGGACTGGTCAGGGGATCGGTGAGGCGGTGGGGAGTTATGTCAGAACTTGGAAAGATAAGCATAGCAGCTGCTTAGGAAGGTTCCTCCGTATTCGTGTGGGGATCGATATCCATAAGTCTTTGAGCAAAGGGGTGTCCATTCCTGGGGCGGCTTGGTCCGGGAAGAAACTTTTTGATCTGGAGTACGAGAGGTTGCCTCACTTTTGTCTATTCTGTGGTCTTATCTCTCATACAGGCGGGGATTGTCCCCTTAGAGCATCAGGTGAGATCCCTGAACCTACCTACGATGTACTGTTGAATGCCGAAAGAAAATCGGCTTGGTTGGTTAAGCAAGAGGCATTCAGGGAGATGGAAGCAGCTAACTCTGGAGGTGGGACTCGGTTTGGGCTTCATCCGGCAAGACGTACAGGTTGGAAAATGATTGCTCCGGAGTTTCCGACCATTGGGTTAATTAGATCTAGAGAGGAGTGGGTTACGGACTGTACCCAACCGGACTCTCAGTCAGAGGAAGCAATGGAGGTTGAAGATGGCGGTAGGGACTCAGGGAGCCCGGAAGAGTCAGCCTCCAAGCGGCGGTGCTTGGCAGACAGACGACGGACGGCGGGTACGGGGGATGAGGTTCAACTGACGGAGGTACCCATTGTGGAATACACGGATTTCGCGGCGGCCTTGAATTCGATGACCGCTGGCACGCCGGCAGTCTCTGTGTCAGCTATGAATGTTATCCCTGCTGCACGAGTGCAGCATTCAAATCCGACATTCTTGGGAGTCGTCAACAATGATGACAGCATAGGGGTGGCTTTGTCTGCTGAGGTTACAGCTGAAGTTAACTATAAGCAGGTTGGGCCCATTGCTGGGGTAATTACTTCAATGGTACCGACGCAGAAAGCAAAGGTAAAAAACCAAGTGGGGAGTCAGAAGCGGGCCGTTCTGAACTCCGGGCTGGATAGGCCTCATGAACTGGATTCGTCCATGCATGCAGAGGGGGTGTCTTCTGAGCATGGGTCGAGTTCAAAAATGGTAGGTGTTACGTACATGCATGGGGAGGGGTTGTCTTGTGAGCATCGGATGAGTTCATTAAAGATGGGTGATTCGTGCATGCATGGGGAGGGGTTGTCTTGTGAGCATCGGATGAGTTCATTAAAGATGGGTGATTCGTGCATGCATGGGGAGGGGTTGTCTTGGGAGCATGGGATGAGTTCATTAAAGATGAGTGATACGTGCATGCATGGGGAGGGGTTGCCTTGTGTGCATGGGATGAGTTCATTAAAGATGGGTGATACGTGCATGCATGGGGAGGGGTTGCCTTGTGAGCATGGGATGAGTTCAAAAAGAGTGAATGGCTCATGCATGCATGGGAAGGGCATGGCTAGTGCGTCTGGGAAAAGTTTAAAGGGGGGAGACACTTGCCTACATGGGGTGGGGCCGTCTAGTGAGCATGGGATAAATTTGATGATGCATGGGGAAGGGTTACCGCATGCGCATGGGAATAAATTAAGCAAAGTGGGGGACACTCACACAAGCTTGCATGGGGAGGGGCTGTCGCGTGCGCTACGGAACTCCTTTACAAAAAAAGGGTACGCAGTTGGTCGACAAATCAGCCTCGTGGTGGCTAAAGTTCCGAAACCAAGTTCCGGGCGTGCTCAAAAGCGTCCTACCGTGATGGGTCCGGTTTTGGCCCATCACGAACAATGAATATTTTGTGTTGGAACTGTCAGGGGATTGGGAACTCCTGGACAGTTACGGGGCTCAAAGGGCTGGTAGCCCTCAACCATCCCAATTTAATTTTTCTTAGTGAAACTAGGTGTACGGAGGGGGAGATGGTCGGTATTAGAAGGCAGTTAGGCTGGAAGCATTCAGTGGCGGTGGACTGTAAATTTGTTAAAAAAAAGAAAAGCAAGGGTGTTAGTCGTTCGGGTGGCCTTTGTTTACTGTGGGATGATGATACGAAGGTGGCTCTCCAATCCTTTTCTGAGAGTCATATTGATGTGGTTGTTGGGGAGAATGGTAGCCCAAAGCAATGGCGGTTCACAGGTTTGTATGGTCAACCTAGGGTCGAAAATAGACATAAGACTTGGAACTTGTTACGACAGCTTAGCCTACAAGGCAACCTCCCGTGGGTTGTAGGAGGAGATTTTAACGAGATATCCTTATTGTCTGATAAGGTTGGGGGCCCTTTGAGAAGTGCAAGACAGATGGCTGGTGTTTGGACCCAAAATGAACATTTTGGCCTGACAAGGCACGTCTTGGAGAAATTGAGCCAATGTCAGTGGCTCAAGCTATATATTGTCGACAAGCTCGAAATATATATATTTAGAGGCTAAATAAAGCCTACTATGGAAGTATGACAAGTCAACTTTAGCATATTTTCCTACTTCAGCTAGGAAAAACCGAGCTAGACAAGGACGGAGGGGTGGCAGACTAACCAAATGAAATCGAAATGTGCTGAAACTTTCCAAATCCATTCTAGACAGCCCAATGATCATTTCTTATGAAGAGGGCAAGAGTTTTTTTTTGAGTGGAAGGCCTTCAAACAATCAGCCCAATTTTCTACAGAAGCAAAACTGGAAAACTGGACCTGTAAGAGGTCCAGCAGCATTTTCGGCCCAACCACATGGAATAAAAATCTGAAACTTTGTCAGGATGATCTGCACTCATAATGGAACATTTCATATGAAGAAGTCGAAGGAATATAATGAAGTATTGTTGGAGAAATAATTGAAGGAATAAAGGGGCAGAAACTGACCTAAAACCAGCTCAATATTCACATGTTCATGTTTCTTACCCACATGAAGAAAGCTAGATGCTTTTCTTCTTTTCCTTGGATATATTTTTCAAGACAATCTCTTTAATAGATCATCATCACTTCCATGTTGTTGCACTTTCATGCCTTGCTTTCATTTCATCATTTCTCTATCTTTTCCATATTTTACAAATCACTTTCATATTCCACTTTCATTATTTTTCTTCCACTCATCATTTCACTCTTCTTTTTCTTCCCTATATAAACACCTTCTCTTCTCATTCTAAATGACACATTCACATTCAACAACAACATCTCTAAGATGATCTAAGTTCTCTCTAGAGCAAACCTCTCTAAGAGCAACTTCTCTCCCTCTCTTTCTCTTTCTCTTACCGGTGATCACACTCCTAGTCCTAGTCTTCTCAGAAGCCGACCTTCAGTGCCACCAGTCCTAGTCTCCTCGGGAGCCGACGGTAGTGCCGCGACCACAACGGTTACAGAACCAGCCAAGCAAGGGTAACGCCCTAGCAACCCAGCCAAGCTAAAGTCACGCTTTAGCAAGATCTCAACACTTCCCGGTGATGTCGCTCTGCTCGATCTACAATATTGAGTATCGATTGTGTTAACAAGAAGAAAGCTCAGCAAAAGTCCTCCCCACGAGGCAGAAAGAATCCCCACGACGAGGTTGGTGCTCTCCTCGTCCACAATTGCTTGAAAGAAGTCAGGTCAAGGGACACCCCCGACGACCGCACCCGAACGGTGCTGGCACGCCCGCGCAGAAAAGAGACTGTTGACCAGCTGCAGCAAAACTGGAGCCAAACATTTTGGCACGCCCAGTGGGACAACATCAGAATCTTTTTTCTTGAAGACATTCAACCACCGGGCTTCAAAACAAACATTTTGGCACACCCGGTGGGACAAGGTTAGAATTTTTTTTCTCTTGAAGACATTCAACCACCGGGCTTCAAAACAAACATTTTGGCACGCCCAGTGGGACTATATCAGAGTCTTTTTGTGTTCACCATCATTGGGATGCCAGAGGAAAATCTTTACCAAAAGAAATTCCTGAAGTCATGGCGACGATAGAAGGCTATGTGCCCATTCCCATTCCGGAGAATGCGAGCATAGAGGAGCGACTTGCTATCTTTCAACAGAACACTGCTTCGTATTATGCGAATTTGAAAAATGTCCTGGCGGCGCAGTAGAAGAGGATGGATGAACTTTTCCAATCAGCCCAACAAGATTCGTGGCAGACTTGGGAGCAGCTGGCCGACGTGACCCAACCAGCCCAAGAAAACCACCAGCAGTCGATGAATGTCGTCGCGACCGAGCACAAACAGACCTCATCGGAGTTCGCGACCTTACGCGAGGAAGGTTTCAGCTTGGCTAATTCGCAGCAAGGCAAATTGGAACATCAAGAAGCTGCTCGCGAAGAGGTCATTTCTGAGACTAACTTGCCTATAGGTGGCAATCAACCTAAGGGTCTCACTGGTGAGTCACAGCCTTACACAGAGGCTGTGCATGGAGAAGACGGTCCACAAGAATGTTTTTCTGACAATGAAATTGTCTCTGAACAGATGGCTGATTTCTCCACTGATCAAGCCAAATACGTGGCTACTGATCAGATGCATGGGGGGCAAGATATGGCCCATGATCATCCCTTTGATCAAAAGAAGCAAGTTCATGATCATTTTAATTGTGACTCTGCTACTGGACATCTTGGTGAAGGTGATCAAAATCAGAGCCAACTTAATTATCAATTAAGTTGTGGTCTACAGAAGCCAATTTGTGGCTTTATTAATCAATTCAACTTGAAGTTCTTCATATATTCTTCAAGGCCAAGCGGTGGCTTTGATATATGTGGAGGGCACATCTACAACCCACGTTGCATGAATGGCCAGAACAATTATTCTAGTGGCCAAGTTGTCCTTCGCAACTGTAAATTTGAGTATCATCAATACAAGTTAACTCTTGTTTACAATTATCCAGCAAGTGAAGCTCTTGATATGCAGAATTCAGATCAGCAAGTGGTCGTCTATAATGGCCAATCTGTGGCTAATCCTGAAGACACCATGTTCTATGACATGGTAGTTGGCAACAAAGCCGATCTTGGAACATCTTCATCGCCAAAGGTGCAATTGAAGATCATGTTTCGCCAACCAACAAAGATACTTGGGGGGCAAGATTACTCCTCCTACGAGCCAAATTGCTTCCAATTCTTCGACGAAAAGTATCTTTGTTCTTTTCCTACAAGCTCTCACAGGAGGGATTTTTACCCTACAAATTTTGATACATCAGAGCTTGGAATGAAGCATAGATGGCCTCCCCCGTGGCCTTCTGGAGGTTAGCCAAATATAGTGCTGCTAACTTCTTTCTTTGTTTTTAAATTTCCTGTCAATTTTCAGTTTTCATTTTTATTTTCGTCATTTGTGAATCATAACGGAATAGGTGAAGTCTCTTTTGTTAATATTGGCCTAAACTCCTTATTGGTGCCTAGTTCAGGTCCCTTAAGGTTAAGGGCGGCTTTTATTAACACTTGTTGAACTGTCTTCACACTTATGACCTTTCTCATCTTAGTAAGTATAGCCTATGTGAAATGGTGTCTAGAAAGGGGACAACGTTCATGACAGGTTCTTGAATCCAGAAGTGCGTGCAAATAGGCCTAAACCACTATGTGGGAGTAGCTCATGTCAAAATGGATTCTGCCTCTCTTGTTCGCCCTCCCCCACCTGGCCATTTCAGTAAGGTTGCCCAAAGGATTTGAAAGAAAATTTGTGTCTAGACGACTATACTTGGGCCGCATGTCTAAACCTTGATTCACAATGTCTTATTAAAATTAAAAAAAAAAAATACAAAAAATACAAAAATACAAAAAGAGTTTCAAATTTGTGCGTCGCGGAGGATGCAAAAAATTGTGTTCTTGCCGAATAGTGGCTGGAACTTGCTAATATACTTAAGAGGCCATTGGTATTGGTCTGGGCACATATACAAGAGGCATTTAATATGCCTAGTATGGTATTAGCAGTGGAGGAGGTCAAATCAATATTTTTGCCAATAATTGTGGCGAAAGCTGGGTTGCGAATTGTTGGCAGCGAAGTGGTTTTAATTACATGGCCTCGCAAAGGATGGTTCGCGAAGGAAGACTGGCGATTAATATATGTATGCTCACTATGTATAATTAAGAGGGAGAGAGGCTACTGTTCAAGTAATTTTAGTCAAGCCAATACAAGTGGCTTTGGAGCAACGACATTATAAGAGGAGTGCTGATTCAAGACCTCTTTAGTCAAGACGAAGACCTTTGACTTCGAGGTCTGGGGGGCAATGTTTGGACCCAAAATGAACATTTTGGCCTGACAAGGCACGTCTTGGAGAAATTGAGCCAATGTCAGTGGCTCAAGCTATATATTGTCGACAAGCTCGAAATATATATATTTAGAGGCTAAATAAAGCCTACTATGGAAGTATGACAAGTCAACTTTAGCATATTTTCCTACTTCAGCTAGGAAAAACCGAGCTAGACAAGGACGGAGGGGTGGCAGACTAACCAAATGAAATCGAAATGTGCTGAAACTTTCCAGATCCATTCTAGACAGCCCAATGATCATTTCTTATGAAGAGTGCAAGAGTTTTTTTTGAGTGGAAGGCCTTCAAACAATCAGCCCAATTTTCTACAGAAGCAAAACTGGAAAACTGGACCTGTAAGAGGTCCAGCAGCATTTTCGGCCCAACCACATGGAATAAAAATCTGAAACTTTTTCAGGATGATCTGCACTCATAATGGAACATTTCATATGAAGAAGTCGAAGGAATATAATGAAGTCTTGTTGGAGAAATAATTGAAGGAATAAAGGGGCAGAAACTGACCTAAAACCAGCTCAATATTCACATGTTCATGTTTCCTACCCACATGAAGAAAGCTAGATGCTTTTCTTCTTTTCCTTGGATATATTTTTCAAGACAATCTCTTTAATAGATCATCATCACTTCCATGTTGTTGCACCTTCATGCCTTGCTTTCATTTCATCATTTCTCTATCTTTTCCATATTTTACAAATCACTTTCATATTCCACTTTCATTATTTTTCTTCCACTCATCATTTCACTCTTCTTTTTCTTCCCTATATAAACACCTTCTCTTCTCATTCTAAATGACACATTCACATTCAACAACAACATCTCTAAGATGATCTAAGTTCTCTCTAGAGCAAACCTCTCTAAGAGCAACTCCTCTCCCTCTCTTTCTCTTTCTCTTAGCGGTGATCACACTCCTAGTCCTAGTCTTCTCAGAAGCCGACTTTCAGTGCCACCAAACCCTCTGTCAACGTGCTTCGGTCCTAGTCTCCTCGGGAGCCGACGGTAGTGCCGCGACCACAACGGTTACAGAACCAGCCAAGCAAGGGTAACGCCCTAGCAACCCAGCCAAGCTAAAGTCACGCTTTAGCAAGATCTCAATACTTCCCAGTGATTTCGCTCTGCTCAATCTGCAATATTGAGTATCGACTTGTGAACAAGAAGAAACTTCAGCAAAGTCCTCACCACGAGGCAGAAAGAATCCCACGACGAGGTTGGTGCTCTCCTCGTCTACAATCGCTCGAAAAGAAGTCAGGTCAAGGGACACCCCCGACGACCGCACCCTAACGGTGCTGGCACGCCCGCGCAGAAAAGAGACTGTTGACCAGCTGCAGCAAAATTGGAGCCAAACAGCTGGGATGCAAGAGATGTTACAATTTTGTGAGTTAGAGGAGATGAAGTTTTTGGGGCCAAAGTTTACATGGACGGGAACTAGAGGAGGTCAAGAGATTAAAATCCGGTTGGATAAGTTTGTGGGTACTGTTAGCTGGAAGAATCTGTTTGTGGTTTCTTCTGTACGTCATCTTAATCCCACTACTTCAGATCACTTGCCTATCCTTTTAGAGGTCAGAGAGAAAAGGAAGCGGAAAAAGAGGAGGAAAAAAAGGTTCAAATTTGAAGAGTTTTGGCTTAGGGAAGAGTCTTGTAGAGAAGTTGTTACGCAAGGATGGACTAATGCAGCTGGACCTGATCCTTTCCTCAACATTTGGAATAAAATAAAGAACACAAGAAGGGAACTTGAAATCTGGAGCGCCGAGCTATTTGAGAAGGTCAAGCAAGAAATTGAGAAGATAAGAGCTCAACTTGCCTTTTTTTTATGATTCCTCTCTTGCTGTGGCGGGGGATGTGGATAGGTCAACATTGGAGGCTAGGCTGAACGAGTTGCTACGGCTGGAGCAAGACTTCTGGAAACAGCGTGCAAAAGTTTTTTGGTTGTCTGATGGTGATCTAAATACAAGATTTTTCCACCAAAGGGTCCGTAACAGAAGGAAGAAGAACTGGATTTCAGGTTTATATAATGAGGAAGGTGATTGGTGTACGGATGACAATGACTTGGAAAATATTGTCCTCTCTTACTTTCGTAAGTTGTTCTCTTCTTCTCTCCCGGAAAATTTCCAGAATGTTCTAGAAGCCCTTCCTCAAGTCATTTCTGATGCTGACAATGGTGAACTAACGAAGGAGCTTGGAGAGGGGGAAATTCACGCAGCCATAAAGAGTATCCATCCCTCTAAGTCCCCCGGTCCAGATGGTTTTTCCCCATGCTTTTATCAAACCTTCTGGGATGTGGTTGGTGTGGATGTCATAGCAGCTGTTCGAAGTCTTATCGGCTCGGAGGAGCGACTCAAGATTATTAATAATACTGTTGTGTCCTTGATTCCGAAAGTCAAAGTTCCACAGCATATGGGTGATTTGCGGCCAATTAGTTTGTGCAATGTCCTGCACAAGATTGGGTCGAAAGTGCTTGCAAACCGGTTGAAACCTTTTCTTGATGGGATGATTTCCCCGTTTCAGAGCGCTTTCGTCCCTGGGAGGTTGATATCGGATAACTCTCTGGTTGCTTTTGAAATTTCACACTGCTTGAAAAGACGAAGAAGTGGTAAGATAGGCTATGGCGCTTTGAAGCTTGATATGAGTAAGGCTTATGACAGGGTCGAGTGGGGCTTTCTAGAAGCGGTTATGATAAGGATGGGCTTCTGCATGGAATGGGTTCAGTGGATTATGGGCTGTGTGCGCACAGTATCGTACTCATTCATTGTCAATGGGGTGCCAAGGGGTAGAGTGGTTCCGAATAGAGGGTTGAGACAAGGTGATGCTATCTCGCCATATCTGTTTCTATTTTGTGCTGAGGCCCTGTCACGATTGATACAACATGCTGAAGGGGCTGGTAGGCTGCATGGTATTAAGATTTGTCTTGGTGCTCCTAGTGTGAGTCATTTATTCTTTGCTGATGACTCATTCATTTTTTTCCAAGCAACAAAGGAGGATTGCATTACGTTAAAAGGTATCTTGCAGTAGTATGAATGTGCTTCTGGGCAACAAGTTAATTATCAAAAGAGCTGTGTTGCTTTCAGTAAAAATGTTGAGATTGAGTTCCAAGAGGAGCTAGCAGAAACGCTGGGGGTTAATAGAGTCGAAAAGCATGACAAGTACCTTGGTTTACCAACGGAGATTAGCTATTCAAAGGTGGAGGCTTTTGTGTTTCTAAATGAAAAGGTACGTGCTAGAACTCAAGGATGGAGAGAGATGACTCTTAGCGTTGCCGGGAAGGAGGTGTTAATTAAAGCAGTAGCCCAAGCTATCCCTTCGTATGTCATGGGGTGTTTTGAGATTCCGAAGCATTTATGTCATGTGATGCACCAACTAATGGCGGGGTTTTGGTGGGGTGATTTGGAGAATGGAAGGAAGATCCATTGGTTATCTTGGGAGAAAATGTGTAGCCCAAAGCGTGAAGGTGGAATGGGCTTTCGAAACATGCATGCTTTCAATTTAGCCTTGCTAGCCAAGCAAGGTTGGCGTTTAATTCAAAAGCCGGATTCCTTAATTGCCCGTCTTCTGAAAGCGAAGTACTTTCCGAGTAGTTCTTTTATGGAGGCTAATCTCAAAAGTGGGGCATCTTATACTTGGAGAAGTATCATTGCGGGCAGAGCTGTTTTACGGAAAGGCTTACGCTACCAAGTTGGCGATGGGAGGAATATTTCTTTGTGGAGAGATCCGTGGTTGCCAGTCCCGCATTTGTTTAGACCTTTCTCACCCATCATGGAAGGGACGGAGGAATGGCTAGTGGCTGATATAATTGACGAGAATGACAAAGAGTGGTTGTTGGAGGTGGTAAACGAGCTTTTTTCGGAGGAAGAAGTCAGTAGGATTGCTTCGATCCCTTTGAGTCTGAGGCCAGCTGAAGATAGACTAGTGTGGCACTTTGACAACAAAGGGCTATATAATGTGAAAAGTGGCTACTACGTGTACCAGAATTCAGTCAATATGTTAGATAAAGCTTCGACTTCCGCAGCTGGTGAGGAAGGGATGGTCAGCAAGTTGTGGAACAAGATTTGGAAGACTAGAGTGCCTCCTAAAGTCCGAATTTTTATCTGGAAGTTGGCAAGAGGCATTTTACCTACTCGTGCTGCGTTGAGGACTCGTAAGGTTCTGCTCCCTGATTATTCCTGTTTGTTGTGTGGTCATGGTGATGAGACTGATATTCATGTGTTTAAAAACTGTAAAGCTTTGCATTGCTTTTGGTTATTGGGCCCCTTAAAGTTGAAAGCAAAAGAGCACCCATCACAAATGTTGAATGAGTGGCTTTTTGATATGATGGACGTACTACCTACTGAGCTTGTGGATGTATTTTTTATTTCTCTTTGGTCCATTTGGACAGAGAGAAATAATATTCTTTGGAGGAATAGTACTTTCCAACCCATGCATTTGATTCAACGGAGTGTTAAGCAGCTACAAGATTTCCAGCAGGTTCAACCCAAAAGAGGAAAGCAGAAGAAGAGATCGATTACAAAGTGGGAGAACCCCCCAGCGGGTAGATTGAAAATTAATATTAAAGGAGCCTTCAGAACGGAAAGTGGTAGTGGAGGCATTGGAGTGGTTGTTAGAGATGATTTGGGTAGGGGCATTGCGGCTATTGCTAGACCTTTTGTACATGCACACTCAGCTCTGAATATGGAAGCTGAGGCGTGTAGAGCTGGTCTTCTTCTTGGTATTCACCAAGGATGGTCTGAAATTGATATTGAAAGTGACTCCACCCTTTTAGTTGCGGCTCTCCAAAGTGGGGAGAAGAATTTGTCGGAGATTGGTCGGGTTTTAGATGACTGTAAGGATTACCTGCGTGGTTTTCAGTCAGTTAAAATTCGACATATCTACCGGGAAGCAAACGGAGTTGCACTTAGACTTGCACACCTTGCTAGCATGTTTGTCATTGATGATGTTTGGGTAGATGAGACTCCTGCTATTATTCAGGATGTTCTCTACGAGGATTATCCTCACTGTTTTTATCATTGTAGTACTAGTGTACGGGGTTTAGGTTTTACGTCCCCCCCCTATGCAAATTTCTGTTATTACTTAATTCAGTTTTTTCTCCCTTAGCTGAGCTAAGGTCACCAAAAAAAAACACAAGTTCTCCCAGCAACAAAGAGCACCCACTGTCCACACTCTTCCAGAAAACTTTTAGATAGAACCAAAGTGAAAAACAAAAAGGCAAAATAATACATAGATAAACTAAAAGGTGTAGATAAAAGTTTCTATACCTTGTATGGTTGCTATCAAGGAAAAAGCATGAGCAGGAGACGACACAACTTCTGCTTTGATTCGTTCAACATAAGTTCCCTGCCCAAGAAAATAGCACTTTCGATACAAAACTCATCTCTATCCAGAAGCCATATTTTAGATGATTTCTGGAGTCTAGAGTATATTATGCAGGTAAACTACTCAAAGTGACCGTTTACTCTATTATGCTAAACATGAGGAAGTTGCCACAACCAATAGAAACCTTTGGTTACAGTCTATGTAATCAAAAACAAGACGAAATGAGGAGAGTTGGAGCAGGAAATCAAAATCATTGGAATACAAAGACGTAATTATGCAATCCTATTTGCACGAATGAACAAACAGAGTATAGACTATGCCCTCGGTATATGAAAAAAAATTGAAATGTCCCGATAGGATTCTATGTCCTCAAAAACCATCAACAACACAAAAAAGAATCGACTTTGCTCCATAATTTGGATTCTCTAATCTAAATTGACTACACCGTATAGTACAATCAACTCAATCGAAGCAAATATGTAGCAAACTCAATAAGCCCGACTGCTCTAATTAACCATTTATCATCAACTTAATTTAAAAAAAAAAATTAAATTATGATTCTCCGAACTAAATTGAGCATATTGAATATGGGGTTTGCAAACTTGAGCTCATTGAAGGCAAATCGGTCCCTGGATCATCTCCATAACCAAAATCACATGATTTTGTTCTTTCCAAAATAATTATCTGAGCGTACTATTTGATTGCATTCCGATACGGATTTCGACGATCGCCGACGAAACGCAGCGTTTTGATCAGCATCTAGTCTCTCTGAGCAATAAGCAGGGAGGTGCGAATGTGTTTGATTCTCATCACAGAAGAGAGGCGAAATAAACAGAGATTGGGTTTCTGAATTGAAGTTTCTAGGTCGGCAGTCGGGAACGAACAACACCAGCAAGAGGAAACGAAATAGATCCCAGCCCAAAGCCCTAATACTAAATTTGTTTTTATATATCCTCTCCAACGATGTCGTTCCATCCCTAACCTTGGTATATGAAAAAAATTTGAAATGCCCGCCCCAAAAAATTAAAATTTTGAATATCCCGCCTAATATTCCAATCATAGGGAGGCAATCCTAAGATCTCGTTTGGTTGCCGGAAAGAAAATTAGTTTTTTAGTCTTTCCCATGAGCATGAGAATGTAAATTTCCCACTAGTTTCCCTACCAATGTTTCGAAACATCGGAAAAATAATCGAAAAATGTAATTTACTTTACTTTCCGATGTTTGGTAGGTAATATCAATTTTTCAATAATATCCTTATTATCAAAACATAAACAATTTAAGATTCAAAAGTTTCTTAGATGTGGACCATTAAAATAATCTTTAAAGTAGGTAATTAATATGCAATATCACTACTAAAAAGAATTGCTTTTGCGACGCCTATTTTGCGACGGCAAATTGGGCTTTTGCGACGGAAAAAACTTTTCGCGACGGAAAATTGAGCCTTTTGCGAAGGAAATGTTGGCGTTGCAATAGGTGGCGTCACAAAATCCATTTGCGACGGTAAAATGCCGTCGCAAAAAGTATTTGCGACGGAAAACTGTTGCCGTCGCAGTGTCTTAAACTATTTGCGACGGATACTTTGCCGTCGCAAAAAGATATTTCATTTTTAAAAAAAATTGGGGTGACTTTGTTGCGACAGATACTTTGCAGTCGCAAAAGAATATTTTATTTATAAAAAAAAAAAAAAAATAGTGTGAATTGCACACCAAAGCTAGTACCATCTACAGCAAGTCATCCATTTCTTGCCTATCCAATTGCTTTTCATACACCAACTCTTTAATTACAGCCAAAAATCAGTAAAATGTCGCTTGCCTCAAAAAAAGAAGAAGCTACCATAACACAAACATAACACAGTGACATTCTTCAATCATTTCTCTTCCCAAATAAGCCCATAGTTCCACCAAATGTTCAAAAACACAGCAAACAGATTCCAGCAGGACCCATCACGGCTTTTGAACATTAATTAATGCAGGGAAAGTATGAGAGAAAATGAATCTCATGGGGTGTGGAAGGATCCATTTTCTCCCCTATTTTCCCTTCATGCAGGAAAGTTGTTCATTTCCTTGGGTGTACCAAACACAGGAAATGATCAACTTTCCTTCCCCAAGCTTTACATTCCGTGAATCAAACGAAGCCTAAACTTAACATCTCGTGACAAACTTTCGAATAAAACATTTGTGTCAATTCTAAATTCTAAAAATCTCTAAATTTTAAATTCTGAAGGTTATGTATAATCGACGACAAACGATTATAATTTTTCACAATACATATTACTATACGACTAATATTATATTAATTTTTCAAATCTATTATAAACAGTAGATTTGACCCCATGCTTGGCCATTAAAGCATGTGCTCACAAACTATTTGAATGATTCGTTAATATGTTTTAGAAAAGAAGTTATTTTGTAGACGATTGTAATTTTTATACATGGTTCATATTACTATGGAGTAAATATACAAGCAATGTCGAATCTTTTATTTCTCATTATTAATGTCTCAAAATGCATGAAATCTCTACATGCCTACTAGTGTGGTCAAACTTTTCAATTGGTTATATACAAATGTATATCTTCTAATACGAACAATGTGGAGGAAAAAGCAATTTGCTAATTTGACCATTGGATGTGATCATTGCGGGGTAAAATGGCTATGCTAAAACATTTACCTTCTTTAGTATTCATTTAAGTTTCGATCCACATGATCAACTATATTTTATGAAACTCAAATGCTCATAATCAAAATTATATTTAAGTAATATAGGTTTCTAAAGAAAAAAAAAAAAAAACTAGGTCAAGCTTTTTGTAGTGCAGTTATTTTTTTTATTAATAAGTAGCATTCCTCCATGCATACCCTGCATGTGTGACATGTTTTTTTTTTTTAGAAAATAAAAAAGAAAATGAATGGAATAAAATAGTTATTAGAAAAGTTGGTTGTTAGATTTATTTTTTGTAATAAAAACCGATATTGTAATTGTCATATTCACCCTGGTGATCCTCACCTGCAGGAATAACCGCTACACCATAGAATAGTGCACCGGGATTGCAAACAACAAACCCGGTAAGCTTTTTAAGCTCGTATGAGTAAACTCAATTAAAATTACTCACGTCACTCATGCTTATAATTTCTCAACTCATGAGATAAATTAAAGCAACAACATTTAACTCCACTAAACACCACCAAACATACGATCACACTAGGTAAAAATTAGTAATCCCTGCATAGAAAATTAGTTCAGGAGATCACCAAAAATCACACAATTCAAATCATAGCAACTCCTACATATAGTTCATATCACTTAGTTCAGGAAATTACATTAAAACAAACAATTCAAAATGCAGTAATCCCTGCATATAACTTAGTTCAGGAGATTACATTAAAACAAAAAAATTCAAAAGGCAGTAATCCCTGCATATAACTTAGTTCAGGAGATTACATAAAAATCAAACAAAGAAACCTTAGTAATCCCTGCATATGGTTTAGTTTAGGAGATTACTTAAAAATCAATAATAGAATGAAAAAGGAAAATAATTAAAGAAATCAAACAACTTCTGCCAAAACCAAGAAATCACCCTTCAATTCCAAATAAATGAATCACACAATGACTCATTTTCAAAACTCGACAACCTTACCTCATAAGAGTAACATACATCACTAAAGTGACAAAATCATATTATTTTCAACTCCCCATTTTAATATGAAATTTAAGTCCCTCCTTGGACAATTAAAAGAAGAATACACCCCAAATTCTCTTTTAAAACACGTACTCATGAGTTGCAAGTAACCTACTTGTTACCCATCATGACATACAATGGCGGACAGACTAGAGCTCTAACTGAGTCGTAACCATACCCCGGCCAAGGACATGATTCCGATAACCACCCTCGGTCACTACTGTGACCCTCGGTACAAAGACCAAAACATTTAAAAAGTCACACAAGACTCAAAATGTTACACCACCTCAACACTTTCCAAAACAATATAATTGGCTGCAATAAATATTGTTTTCAAAGCTCAATTCCCATTTCAAAACAATATAGAAATCAATTTCGAAATATTGTTTTCACACCACAAACCACCAACACAATTAACAAGTAAAACTTTAAATTACGAAACGTCAATAATATAATTGTTTCCACTAAAAAAAAGAACCAAAACTCATTCATTTCCTTGGAAAATTAAATCACAATAATAGCCACATCGAAATCACAAAACATGTTAATTCCACCTCATTACACAACTGCACCAATATATATATATTTCTCGTAAATATATATACGTAGTCATCCGCTCAGGAATGCTACTAATACCAACTATAGTTCACAAATACAAAACCCATAAAAAAATTATTTTTATAATAAAACTTCATTTTACTTACCTATGAACCATAGACGATCGATCAAGTTCATATAATTTAAAACAAATATTTATTTCTGAAAACGATTTCACAATTTAATGATTAAACCGAACAATAATGTAACTCGGTTCGTAAATGAACCACGTGAGATTTACTCACCTCTAAATTCCCGCTGCGTCTTCTATACAGCTCAAAATCACAATCACAACCGTCCGCCCAAACAAACCGTCAATCACCTAATCAAATACAATCCTAACTTAGCAATTGATTCGTAACACACTTAAACGACAATCCAACGGTCGGATTCTCATGGATCACCCATGACCACACAATGTCATCGGGACAGTCTTACGATCAATAAATCAAAACTATAAGTCGATCGGACGGCCAAATCCTCACGGATCGAACATCGATCGAACCGAAAACCCTAAACTTTGAAAATTCATAACTTAATCATGCGATATCCAAAATTCACATGCTATATATCGAAATGATTGTATGAATATGTAGAACCTAAAAATGGGCAGAAACTGCCCTTGGGACCCCCGGAGTTGGCCGGAAAAGGTCGTCGGAATTAGGGACAGAGCCGCCGCCGACCACTGCCAATGACATCGGGGCCGGGCTTCTCCCCTTCATTTCATCATTTTGAGCAACTTTCATAACTAGAACGAAGTGAGAAAACGAGTGGAAGTGATCAAAAATTACCAAAACAGTCTGGTTTGGCCGGAAAATCTGCAGAAAACTGCTAGGCCTCCGACGAGCGTGAAATCGATCACTTCAGGTGCTGTCCTTCTTGGTGCCTGTCCAGAAACTCAAGGTGAGTTCAAAAAGCCAAGAACCTCGAGTTTTGGTGGCCAGTAGCTCGAGATATTCACTCGTACTCAAAACGGCCGGAAATGGAAACAAGCTTCCCGCCGCCGCTACAAGCCGTGCCACTGCGCAAGGCTGCCACTGGCAGCTGAGCAAGGTCGAGGCAAAGCCTTGGGAGGTGGTTTTACGTCGTGAGGTGGCCGGAGGAGGAAGAGATTGGCTGGAGAATCTTTGCTCTGTTTTTGCTGGGTTCGGCCGAGAGAAAGAGGAGAGAGGATGAACAGCAGTTTCCCAAAAAAAAAAGAGGCCGGACTAAAATGGTAAGTTTCCAAAAAATGCTAGGGTTTTTTCCTTTATATACCCGAAATGGAAAAATCTTGTAAAAGTCATAACTAATTCATACAAATTCCGATTCTTGTGTTTCGCATATCCACGAACTCGTATCGATGCGCTCTACGACTTTCGTGAAGGAAGTTTTCGGAGAAACCTAACGAATAAAAAGTCAACCTTTGCAACCCCCCCTAAAACCAAATTCTTCGAACAATTATTCATCAGAAACACTTCCGCTCTATCCATGAGACACGAAACCGTCCAATAACCACAAATTAGATTCCGAAAAATCCTCGAAAAATAAATACGAATTTCCGGGGCATCACAACCCGACCTTTCGTTTTCCGGCGGCAATGGAAGCAGCGGTGCCGACCTACGAGACGCCAGCGGAGGAGGTGGCGAGAGTTGCGGCCATTGGAGCCGTGGAGATGAGAATGAGGACTCGAAACCCTCAATTCCCTCCCCTTTTCCTTTGCGATCCGATCAGAGAACCTCATGCTTGATTGCGAGAGCGGCATGCTCCACTTTTCCTACTTCCAAATTTTACTTGGTTTAATTAGAAAATTTGAATATTTACCCATCTCATGTGTTTCTACCATGTTGACCAAACTTTTTTTGGGTTTCAATTATGTTAACGGGCGTTAGTATAGATGTTAGTGCCATCTGGATGGCTGGATGAGCTGAATGGCTCAGATTACATTTAAGTTATTATTTAAAGAAGAATAATGCCACATGTGTGTCAGTGTTTTTACACCGACGGTGCATAGAATCTGTTTCCAGCAATGGGAAGCTGCATTAGATGGTTTAAAAAGCAGCAAAATTCAAGATGTTTTAAAAATAATCTACAATGTTTTTTTAAAGGTGAAAATAGAGAACACGTGGTGAAAATATTAGAAGCTTGTGGCAGCAAACATCACGTTATTAATGTGCTCATAGAAAAGGCCCTCATCAGTATTGATAAATATGATTGCATTTGGATGCATGACTTAGTAGAAGAAATGGGTAGAGATATAGTTCACGAATTGTTACCCAATGACCCTGGAAACCGAAGCAGGTTGTGGTTTCATGAAGATGTCTACCGTGTTCTAACAAAGAATATTGTAACTGAATATCTTAATTCATCACCTCAACTCTATTTTATTTTTTGTTTAAAATCGTAAAACTTATGTAGGATATATGAAATTTAATTATTTGAGAAAGAGCTTGGTGTGTTACTACTTTTGCATTTTCATACTAGGTAACAAAGAATGTTATAGGCATCAAGGTGGAGCTGCCCTAAGATTCAGATGTGATATGTTTAAGTGGTACCACTTTCTCCAACGTGCGAAATCTTAGACTTTTCATACACCATGCTGGACGTTATTATGGAGATGTTGATAATCTACCAAATAACTTGAGGGTAGTTGATTGGCCTAATTGTCCCTTACAGTTTTTTCCATCCAAAATAATTCCAAGAGAAGTTGCTCTATGATATATGCCTTGGAGTCGCATCACAATTTTCAGAGATGGATACAAGGTATGTCTTTTGGATACACATTTATAAAAGCGCCACTATACAATTCATAAGGAGTTACTGTCCACAAGGAATTGGAGCTTTAGAATAGAGAATTATGAGCAGCTTAGAAAAGGAAGTTAGAGTCGTAGAAAGGGGGAGCCCTTTCCTCGTATCTCCCAAGGCATATGAGGATTATTGAAAATTTAAGGATTAAATACATGTTACTACTCAAACCTTCTCCTAAAAAATAGTTTTGTCCCTCAACTTTTAAATTAATCTAGATAGTCCTTATTCTCTCTAATTTTCACACAACAGGTCCAAAATGACTATCATAACCCTCACTTCCTCTTTGTTTTTCCCTCTCTCTCTCTCTCTCTCTCTCTCTCTCTCTCTTTCTCTCCCCTTGAAACCTTCATTTTCTTCAATAAAACACCTTGTATTGGAAGTAGGGATTGGCGGAGGTGGGCTTGGATTGGAGATCATTGTCAGTGGAGGTGGGCTGAAATATGGAGTTATCCATGGACGTGGGTTGGAAAGGGGTTGAGATTGGAGACGGTGGAGGTGGGCCGGAGAAGGGTTGAGAATGCATCTCCATCTCCGCCTTCTCATTCTACTTGCCTCCCCCAAACACAATTCTGAATGTTCTTAACAATCATCGTGCCGAAATCATCGCTGCTCTCTTTCTCGTTGTCAAACTAATTGAGCAACGCTCGAGGCCGCCGAAGTCCTTAGGGAGGAGTTTGAGGAGCGGAGGGAGGAATAGTTGTCATGGTCCTCTTCGTCTTGAGCACTGGTCTTGTAAATAAATGTGGCTTATGGATCGGGTTCTTGGTCTGCCTAGCTCTAGGGATTATCGTGTTGCTATTGTTTCTGGTCTTGATCACTAATATTCATTGAATATTAGTGAACAGTATCTTGAGGTTTGCCTTTTAGTAATGAACAGTATTTTCTCCTCACCCAAAATTCCTTTGAGGGGTTTATTCTGCACCCATATTTGCCTTGAGGGGTTTCTCCTCACATAGATTCGTTTTTAAGGAATTACTTCTCGTCCAAATTCCCCTTGAGGGAATTTCTCCTCACCCAAATTCTCTTTAAGGAGATTACTCCTCACCCATATTTTCCTTGAGGGATTTCTCCTCTCATAGATTTGTGCTTAAGGAATTACTCACTATGCCAAAAACTGCATCACACTACACTTTTTAGACAACGAAAAAAAAATTTCCGTTGTGTGATCACTGAAACTGCTTCACACAACAGGTTTAATGAGATTGGCGTTGTATAAGGAGGTCGTACATCAATTTTTTTGGGTCCAAGATTATTGTACAACAGTTTTAAGGATTTGTCTGTTGTCTGAATGTAAAAAAAAACTCCCCCTCACCTTGCTCAAATTTGGGTCGAGATTTTGACTCACCTTACACAACAGTATTGTTGTATATGTTGTATGAGAGTAAGTTGCAAAATAACATACAACGCATTTTTTTGTTTCCGTTGTGCAAGTTTGGAAGAAAATCACATGTACCCCAAAATGTGAGTGAGTAGCCCCAAAAAGGCCAATATTTGAGTGAAATGCTGGTACACGATTTAAGCTCCTACAACGGAATGGCTTATTTGTGTTGTCTGAATGAGAAATGTATGTCCCTAACGTCAAAACTGCTACTATGATTGCACATAGGCGGGAATTTTCCCTCCTTGCTCCCTTAACTCAAATTTAACATGTACGTGATCAGACAACTTAACTTCATACATGCGTTGTGTGAAAAAGTTATAAAAAAAAAAAAAAAAAAAAATGCCCGCCTTTGGTTAGTGCGTTAGTGACTTTGTCTCCCCACTCGGCTTGTACAAAGTAACTCTGCCTCCAGGCCCCTCTTGTTGTTCGTGTCTATCTCTTAGAAGCCAACCATTTCCTCTCTCATCTCTCCTCACCTGCAAACCAAAAAGGAAGAAACCCAAAGTTTTGATTCTAAGCAACATCACCACGAAGGTAACTCCTCCCTCTTCTCCTTCTCTAGATTTGGTCTCTTCGCCCCATTCTACCATATGTTTTAATTTCCTGATTTTGATTTTAGGGTTCTTTTTGTTTTCCAGATTGGGAAGAGACACTCTTCATTCCTCTCTTTAATTGAACTACTTTTGGTGAGGAAAAGTTAGTTTCCCTTTGTTGATTTTTGATCTTTCATATCAATTTCTCTTTCAGCTTGGGGTTTCGTATGTGGTTTCCGAATGGGGTTTCGATTAGAGTTCCAAAAGGTGGAACGATTCAGATCATCGTCGTCGTCCACCTCCAGCAGCTCTCACTACCTCTCCAAGTGCCTCCTCCGAGGTACCGTCGTTCTCCAGGTCCTCTATGGTCACATCCACTTCCCCAACTCCAACAACATCGTTTTCGGTAAGGTCCTCTCTCTCTCACTCTCACACGCACGCACCCTCCCCCTTCTCTCTCTCTCTGCGCTCTAGGTCAATCTCTCCGCCCCCTACAATTGCTTCAATCATCGAAACCCTAATTCGCTCTCTCTAACTCATTCACGACCCCCTCATACTCCACCATACTCTGAAGCTCGTCTCTGACCTGGCATCGGGACAGCCCACCTCTCCGGCCTCGTCTTCGCCTCCGTTCGCTCCGACTCAGTGAGTGAGCTTCTCAGAGATCGATTCAAACTCTCCACTATCTCTATAGCTGAAGCCGAAGGTATTACCGCGAATTCACTAATTAATTGACTTCGATTTCGTTTATGGCTCGGTCTACAACGGTGGCACTCCAAATCAGACAACAGTTTTCTTCTGTCATCTGATAAATATTTTGGCATAGTGACTTCTAATCTAGATTCGCTTTGTGGGAATTTTGCCTCACTTAAATTGGTCTTGAGAGGTTTCACCTCGAGACATTTTTCTCAAATAGATAGCGCTGCCTGTCTATTAGGTCATTTTCTTACTAGAAACCGTTCATAAAATTTTACACTCCCACATAATCTCCATATTCCATAATACATATATCTCTATGAATAATTGAGTAATATTTTTTTCTTGAGATAATTGAGTAACATTAAGTACTTTTTTTTTCTTTCCTTTTTTTGAATAGAAAAAAATTTATATTTAATCATTAACGATGATTACAATCGTTAATAGGGTATCTTGAACATCCACAGGTGCATCCACCGGCTAAGTGCTTGAGCACTCCGTGCTGAGGAAGACTCAAGTACTTCCATGGTTGTCCGCTGGCGACTCTAGGTATGCGAGAAGGGTTCTCGCTCATTTCTTTTACAGAGAATATTTCGCATATAGCATTATGTATTAGAAATAATAAAGAATGACAATTTAAAATGAGAGATCATTTTTATTTTAGTTTTTCTCTAGTAAGATTTTATATATATTTCTTCATTTTGTCAATATATATCCCAAATAACTAATAGGGAAATTTTATTCGCACATCCCTAATTACTTAATACACACCTTTTACTTAATACACCACCCATTTGATTTCTTATTCTATCATTTTATTAAATACACCACTCAAACTACCTAAATTATCCTCAAATCTCAAAATTCTATATAAAATCACTATATATAAATCAATATTAAAATCATCATGCTAAACTTTATCATAATCACAACATTCTATATATATCATAATGAATTTAAATGCATTTAATTATCAGAATCATCATAATAATTTTAATTTTCTTTCAATTATTATGATGAGATCCTGTACAATCTTAACAATTTTGTTATTCAAAATTGCTGGTAGTCAAAATTGTTGAAAAATAATCAAGAACACATGAAGAGGATCTCAACTAGGTTTATAACTACATTGTTATTATTTTCTGTCCATTAGTTATCATGAAACAACATATACAATCATAAGGATTTTGTAATGCAAAATTGCTAGTAGTCAAGCTTGTAGAAGAAGATTCCAATTAGGGTGGGAATGGGGTTTTTTACAAAAAAAAAAAAAAAAAAAAAAAAAAACTTGTAAGCATGTTTCATACTATCCTTTTGGAAGAAGAGAATTTAGCTTGGGGGAAAATTAAGGTTAATTATTTGATACAGGATATTTTCAGTATTTAAGGTGATAAGCATATTTGTGCATGTATGTATATATATATATATACAGATCCTATCCAGAGCGGAGCTCCGCTTTGAAAATTAACATGTGAAGTTCGAGTTTTGGGTCACTTTTCGGTCGCATATCCACATCTCGACCGTTCAGTTTTTAGGTACTAGTGTATAGATCGTCTCTGCAAATTTTCAGCCAAAATGATGATCGTTAAGGCATTGGTAACTGCCTTAAAGCTAGTACAGTTCAGGTTGACAGATTCAGTCCGTCCGTTGGTTTAAGCGAGTTAGATACCTTAACGATCATCAATTTGGCTGAAAATTTGCAGAGATGATCTATACACTAGTACCTAAAAACTGAACGGTCGAGATGTGGATATGCGACCAAAAAGTGGCCAAAAACTCGAACTTCACACGTTAATTTCAAAGCGGAACTCCGCTCTGGATTGGATATATATATATTCGTTAGGCCTATATGGAATAGGACTGTGAATCTTTTATGAGAGGTACCTTTTGTAATGTCTATATACAAAGACCTTGGTCCCTGCCCTGCAATGAGAAGCACTTTATTAACACTTTGCCCCATTGAGAGAGATTGCCTAAAGAATTGCTCATAGAAGAAGTACCATGATCAACCATGTATGTTGCAGGTTAGTATCAAGTATAATAAACCTTCATCTTAACTAACTGTAATGAATAAACATGTTCTTATATTGAGCGCATAAATATATATATATATGGTACGTATCAGAGCCATTGTGCTCGATTAAGGATTGTTCGAAATATTGAGTTAAAAGTAAAATAATAATTTTGAAAAATCCAAGCACTAAAGGGGGAATAGTCTATCATCTTGTTTGATCTGTGCCTGTTTTATGAAAGCCCAACCCACCACAGACAACTTGAGAGGCTTGCATATAAAATGGGATAGAGCAAAACTATACTGTTGATATGAAATGGGTCAGCCCCAAATCTGGTTGCACTAGATACTAATGCTATGTTTGTTACGTGGGACTGGATTGGATTGGAGTAACTTATGTAATGAAATAAGACTCATCCCACGTTTGGCACACATGAGGAGTCAATTAAATGAGATTAGAGAGTCCCCGCATCAGCTCCCGACCTTCTTACATAAACCCCCCAAAACTCATGGGACTGTGGAAGGCAGGGCTTCAACAACGCTCGTTAGTCTCTCCCTCTCTTTCGCGCGAAGCCTCATCTCTCCCTCTCTTTAGCGCGAAGCCTCGTCTCTCCACTCTCGATCGCGCTTCATCCTGCTTGAACTACTCTTCCAGGTTCAATTTCTTGTCTCTCTGATGCTCCTTTTGCTTTGATTCTGATTCCCTCTTCCCTTCTTCCCTTTTGCTTTGATTCTGATTCCCTCTTCCCTTCTTCCCTTTTGCTTTGATTCTGATTCCCTCTTCCCTTGTCTGGGTAGCTTGATTTGCTAAGAATTGATCAATTTCAAGACTGGGTAATTGGGTAATTGTGTGGGACGAGCAATACGCATGAATGGAAGAATGGCTGGCCTTTGCGATCTGGTGGATTTGCCCATCTCTGCTACAATTGATCAATTTCAAGACTGGGTAATTGGGTAATTGTGTGGGACGAGCAATACGCATGAATGGAAGAATGGCTGGCCTTTGCGATCTGGTGGATTTGCCCATCTCTGCTACAATTGATCAATTTCAAGACTGGGTAATTGGGTAATTGTGTGGGACAAGCAATACGCATGAATGGAAGAATGGCTGGCCTTTGCGATCTGGTGGATTTGCCCATCTCTGCTACAAGTGTGGGTAAGAATTTGGTCCCTTTTTTAATTTCAAAGTTATAATTTTTCAGCTAAAGTTTTGATTTTTAAGGTGTTCTGGGGTTGATACAGTGTTGGGAGGGCATTATGGGATATGGGTTTTGGTTCTTAACGTTGGGTTTTATGTGTATTCTGGGTTTTAGATTAAAGTTTTGATCTTTATTTTTTGGGGTTTGGGTTTGGACAAATTGCGTTTGTTCATGAGCTAGATGTGAATTTAATTGTCTGAGTGTACTGCTAGTTGTGCCGATGATCGACTTTTGGAATATGATTATAATGCTACCAATTTTTAATTTAATTGAGATTAGGATTTGTCTTCAGCTTTCACCTTCCAATTTTCTTTTCTTCTCACAAACTCAGAAAATCGTTCATGTTTGATGTTTCTACAAATTAACAACTTTTAGTCCAATACACAAACAAACATGGGATATGACTATTTTGATTATTCTGCTCTTTAGTCCTAAGCAGTACCAAACATGGGTCAGGTATTAACATAACATATCCCAGGTTAGAAGAGTCCTACACTATTATAGGAAATAAGGTGGGGGATAATAGTCCCACGTAACAAACACAACCTAAGGTTCTTTGATTAAGACTTCAACAATCAATTTCCGCACCAGTTTTTCTTCAAAAGTTGATGAAATCTTAATATGTCACGCCCTAAATTTTGAATAAATAAATTCAAATCTGAAACTCGAAAACTTAACAAGCACAAGAAAACAAATAGAAAATTTTTCATTTTAAACTAAGCCATAAAGCAACCTAGCACACCGACAGTAATACGGACTCGTTCTTTAAAGTCATATATTACATTACAAAGAGTTTGCAAATTAAATTGAATAACAATTCAATGAGTAAACACGCTCACCAACTCTCTACACAACGGAAGACTAAAACCAAAACACTTCTATATCCAAGCTACAACAACTATAAAACTTCAGCTTCGATGACTGTAACTCTGACCTGCACAATAACCCCTACACCATGTAATAGTGCACCGGGTTCAAATAACAAACCCGATAAACTTTTGCAAGCTCGCATGAGTAAACCTAAATAACCACATAACATATGCTTATACCATCTCAGCCTAGCAAAATCAATATGCAATTATCACAACAAAAACATCAAGTTCATATCCTACAAAAACATGCTCACGTAACTTAATCTCAAACTAGAACCCACATGCTCTGTCTCTCGATTCACGTATCTAATTTCCTACAACTTCAATTATACAATTAAACTCCAACAACATTTTAAATATTTTTAATCACCACAATCTATCAGATCATCCTTCATTTGCCTCAACGACACAACTACGAAATCTCACTCATTGCCTCCCAACATAAAGCATTTGCCAAAATTATGACATCCCAACTCATTTCACACTCACTACAGATCACAAACCACAATTGTACTCACAATAAGAATTAAGTAAAATATGTAATCTCTGCATTTAAACTTAGTTCAGGAGATCACATTAAAACAATCAATAAAATCATAGTAATCCCTGCATAGAGTTTAGTTTAGGGAATTACATTAAAACAATCAATAAAAATCATAGTCTGCATAGCTTTTAGTTCAGGGAATTACATTAAAACCAATCAATTCAGAAAACATGAGTAATCCCTACATATAATTTAGTTCAAGAGATTACCTAGAAAACAAACAATTCAATAATAGAAATAAATAGAATAATACTAAAAACATCCATTAATAACGCCAATCACCACAACATCAACACTTACAACAACCTACATCATTTACACAAAATCATCAAGCAGATCACCACACAAGTCACCACATAGGTTATCACATAATATTGATTCCTCATCTCCAACAACCCCAAAACAGTAGCAAAACCAATTCCAAAATAATATGTTCTCATCTCAAAACCATCATCAAAATTGTACACATTTCAATCAACGCTCAAACCGACAAAAACCTCATTTCTTTCAAATTCCATTTATTTTCCTCAACATCTCATCGCACAACAAAAGTGAACAACACGCCCAATTCCACCAAGATATATATTTTTTACGTAAATATATATATATATACATAGTCATCCACTCAGGGATGCCACCAACACCAACTATAGTTTTACAAATTATACTTCTCGAAAATCATTTTATATCAAAACATTGTTTTAACTTACCCATGAACCGTTGTCTATCAAGTTCATATATTTTAAAACAAATAATTTGTTTCGATAAATACGATTTTTCATGCTAACAATTAAATCTACTAAATTAAAACATAACAAATTTATCAACCGAAACACCGTGAGATTTACTCACCTCTAAATCCCGCTGCGTCTTCTCTTACAGCCGAGATAAGGTATCGAATACGCTCCGTCAATCACCTAAGTAAAATACGATATTAACTTTGTACACGAATCAAAGACAATTAAAGTTCGAACCCCCCGTTTGAACCAAAATCCCGAAAGTAATGTCAATTCACACTTACGCATATTTAGTTGCGCAGTATATGTGCCTATTGCGCCCCCACAGCGCACCAAAATGGGTCCTCAGAGACGATTAGGTATATATGTTAGATACGAATCTTCAACAATTATCCGCTACTTGGAACCCTTGACAGGCGATCTCTTTACCAGTAGATTTGCGGATTGTCAGTTTGATGAGACAATCTTCTCATCGTTAGGGGGAGATAGGAAAAAGGATTTTCCAAGGGAACGAGAGGCATTGTCGTGGTTTGTCCTCACTCTGTCTCATTTTGATCCCCGCACTTCATAATGTGAAAGTGAAGTGAAAAGAATAATTGATCTTCAGAACGTAGTAGATTTGATGCCTGATGGGTTTACTGATATCGTAAAAGTGACGAGACCACATATACTAGTTGCAAATGTGCCTGCAAGGTTAGAAGTCCCCAACAAGGGGCACAGCGCCGCAGATAGAGGCGCTGCGACCACACTTAGTGGAGGTGTGGTTGAGGTCATGGCTCCTCAAAGAAAGAGGGGGAGGCCACTTGGTTCGACTGACACTCACCCAAGAAAGAAGAGGGTGAGTAAGGCACAAACCGATCCATTAATCATCAATGTAGAGAATCCCTCTCATGAGATTGTCTCTGATTATAGTTACGTTCATGAATCAATACTGAAGGATGCTCCGATGTTTGAAGTGATTCCAGAGAACAAAGAAATTTCAATGGATTATGAGATTGTGTATGAGTTGATGTAAATCTTCCATACACATTGACGATGTATTTGCATACACTATTGCTCAAGAAATCATAGAGCACGATGATATCGAACCACACTCTGTTGTAGAATGTCAACAAAGAGCAGATTAGCCTAAATGGAAAGAAGCAATCCAAGCAGAACTAGATTCTCTGGCAAAGAGACAGGTATTTGGTCCGGTAGTGCTAACCTCACCAAGTGTAAAGCTTGAAGGACATAAATGGGTATTTGTCAGAAAGCGTAATGAGAAGAATAAGTCCTGAGGTACAAGGCTCGCCTTGTGGCGCAAGGTTTCTCACAACGCCCTGGAATTGACTACGAGGAGACATACTCTCCCGTAATGGACGTTATAATGTTCCGCTACTTAGTTAGCTTGGTAGTTTCTGAAGAACTGGAAATGCAGCTCATGGATGTGGTTACTGCATATCTCTATGGGATCTTAATTCAGAGCTATTTATGAAAGTGTCTGATGGCCTTACATTACCCAAATCAATCAAGTGACTCTAAACCATGGAGTACGTTTGCAATTAGGTTGAAACGCTCACTTTACAGATTGAAACAATCCGGGAGGATGTGGTATACCCGTCTAAGTGACTACTTGATTGGGAAGAGATATAAGAACAATGAATTATGCCCCTGCGTATTCATATAGAAAACAAGTTCCAGATTTGCAATTGTAGCTGTATATGTTGATAATATGAACATAATAGGTACTCTTGATGAAATAAGAGAAACCGCGAGCTAATTGAAATCCGAATTTGAGATGAAGAATCTTGGAAAAACTCGATTCTGTCTAGGCCTTGAACTAGAACACCGAGTTTGTGGAATACTAATCCACCAGTCTGTGTATGTCCAAAAGATGCTCAAGCGATTTAACATGGACAAAGCTCATCCTGCTAGCACTCCCATGATCGGTCAAAGTTTGGATGCAAAGAAAGATCCATTTCGTCCAAAGGAAGAAGACGGAGAGGTGTTGGGAGATGAAATTCCCTATCTACATGCAATAGGCGCGTTATTGTACTTAGCCCAATGCACTCGACCAGACATTGTATTCTCAGTGAACTTGTTAGGTAGATTTAGCTCAGCGCCAACGCAACGTCACTGGAATGGTATCAAGAATATTTTTCGATATCTAAAATGAACCATTGACTTGGGACTGTTCTTTCCCTACAGAGAGACAAGAGGGGCCGCAGAAGGAACTGTAATCCCCAAAGGAAATATTGATGGCGAAAGCACCACTTACTACACCGAAACCCCAAATAATGTTTTGGTTGGTTTTGCTAATGCTGGGTACCTCTCTGACCCACACAAAGGTCGTTCTTCCTAAACTGGTTATGTATTTACCATTGGCAACATGGCGATATCTTGGAGATCAACCAAGTAAACCCTTGTGGCTACCTCCTCGAACCACTCTGAGATCATTACTCTACATGAGGCGATTCGTGAGTGTATATGGTTAAGAGCTATCATTACACATATTCGAATGACTAGTGGTTTGAGTTCTACCACTAAAGAGCCTACTTGCATTTATGAAGATAATGCAGCTTGCATCGAACAGATGAAGCTAGATTATATCAAGGGTGATAATATAAAACACATATCGCCAAAGTTTTCTACAATCAGCAACAACAGGCTCTCCTCAAGATTCAAGTGAATCAAGTAAGGTCTGAGGAGAATATGGTAGATTTGTTTACCAAATCATTGTCTAAGGCCATATTTGAGAGACATGTGAAAAACATAGGAATGCGAAGACTTTCCAAGCTCCCTTGGCTAATGTTTAGATCAAGGGGAGGTGTAGACATCAGGAGGAGTCTAACACACACATGTCATCATCAAATAAAATAGGTGTGTTGTGCTCTTTTCCTTCGACCAAGGTGTATTTTTTGTCCCACAGGGTTTTTATTGTTACTTGTCAAGGTTTTTAGTGAGGCAACAATTCATGCACCATTTCGTCTTTGACTTGGCACGAGGGGGAGTGCTAAAGGAAAAACACATAATGTGCCTTCGTCAAAGTAACTGACGAAGAGGAATTAAGGAATTGATATTATAGCTCAATCAACATTTACTATCATTATTGTAATTGATATTTCCATTGTAATTCTCTCCCTATGTAAAGGGACTATTAAATGAAATGAGTAGATCAATTCCCATTTACTTTTACACACTTACATATATAACGATAAAAACATCCCCCATAGACAATATTAGAAGGTTGTTTAAGGATATCTCTATTTGTGTTTGGCCCAAACTCTAGGTTACTTGACCTAGTGGTAATAGGGTTAAATTAGAAGGATTTAGATTCCTATTCAATGTACGATTACTTTCCTTGTACGATTGATATTCTATGTATTATAATCCTCTATATAAAGAGGCCCCTATTATCAATGAGAATACACAGCGAATTTCTCTCAGTTTCTGATTCCCTAAAACACGTTATCAGCACGAAGCCCTAACCCTGAAAACCCTAATTTCGTAACCTTCAAAATCCTGCAACCACCGCCCCACATATCGAAGCCCTATTCCCAAGGAGCCCAGAACCGGCGGCGGAACCACCAGAACCGGGCGGAAAACCCCTGAACTGGCCATCGGAAAAATCGGACCGGCCCTTGCCTTGTGCCTGCCCCTGCAAGCCCTGCCGAGATCTGCCGAGCCCTGTGCCTGCATCTGCCGAAACCTGCCGAGACACCTGCCGAACCCTGCGCACCCCTGTGCCTGCCCCTGCCGACACCTGCCGAGCACCTACTGAGACCTGCGCACCCATGTGCCTGCATCTGCCGATAGCTGTCTAGCACCTGCCCAGCATCTGCCTGCCAGCCTTGCACAGCCTCCGCACACCTCCTGCACAGCCCCTGCAGCAACCTTGCCTAGCTCCGGCCACCAGTTTCCGGCGACCTCCGGCAACCTTTTTCCGGCCACCTCCGTCATCTTTTTCGGTCAAGAATTCCGGCATCTTTATAAGGTAAACTTTTCTAAAAGTTCCCGTTTTTGAAGTTTTTCAATTTCTTCTTCTTTTCTCGGGGACTTCCAACATCCCTTCTTCTACCCCCCTTTCTTCTTCATAGGGAAGACCAAAAGCCGAACTGTGGGGGTTCGTGCTCACTCCAAGCTTAGAGCTTGTAGAGTCCTCCAAAATTAGAGTTTGTTGAGAAGAAAACGATCGACCACATACATCGTTGTTTCGATCTAATCCAAAACCCCTCTTGGAATAGGATTTTCTTGGAAGCGACTACGCTCAGAAAATCCCTAATTTCTTGGAAGCGACTACGCTCAGAAATTTAATAGTTTTTCGTGGTAGCCCTTTTCGCTCAGAAACTAACCCTAATCTTGTGTTGTTTTTTCAGGATGAGTTACCTGAACAAGTTGAACTTTGTTCCACTAGAGACAACTGGCGCAGGATACCATAGGCGGGTCCGAGATGTGCACCAGCATCTTAAGGCTGATGGACTTCTGGAAGCCATCCAAGAGCCTAGTCAGAACGTGCTCTCCATTGAGCAAGCTACTGCTTTTGAAGCAAATCAAGCTAAAGCCATCATTCTCATGACAAGGCACATGAATGACGCGCTCCAAAGTGAATACCTAAATGAGGAAGACCCAAGAAAGCTATGGGTAGAACTTGAGCAGCGATTTGGCAACGTTCGTGACTAGAAGTGCGATGGCATAGCCTCCGCTTTTGTGATTTCAAGTCTGTGCTTGATTATAACTCGGAAGCTCTTCGTATCAAGTCTCTGATGGAGTTTTGTGGCCAAGCCATAACTGATACGATGTTGATCGAGAAGACTCTCTCTACCTTCCCCGTCTCTGCCCTGATGATTTCAAAGAATTATCGGATTGATGTGAAAGCAGGACGTATCACAAGATTTCATGAGCTCATTAGCGCCATGAACGTAGCTGAAAAGCACGACAACATTCTTGTGAAGAACTATAACGCTAGACCCGTGGGAACCAAGTCTATTCCGGAGTCTAACTATAGTCGCACCCCCAAGGGAGGACGCAAGGAGCGAAACCCTAAGAGTAGGGACAATTCTGGACGTTCTGGTCCATATTCTCGCCCTAAAGAGGAAGGAAATCGCCAAGAGATGCGTGCACGGAACCGTGGAGGTCAACGTGTGAAGAGAGAGAGAGGCGGAGCCTCCGGCTATGGTGGTGACGCCACCAAGAGTAATAGTCATCCAAATCATGCACCAAAAGCATCTCGATCAAGGGAGCCTGACCATAAAGATGTTTGTCTTCGATGTGGATCAAGTGGACATTGGGCAAAGAAGTGTACTGCATCCCAGAACGTTGCAAACGCATACAAGACGTATCGTGAAGCAAGGGAGGCAAATTACATGGAACAAGAAGATCAAGATGGAGATCTCGATCTAAGGGTGGAAGACTACAAGGATCAAGACCCAGAAACTGGCGATTTTGATTAAGTCTTTTTATTTTCAAGAGATGTAGGCAATTGCCATATTATTTTTGTAGTAGATGTCAATGCTATTAGTCTTTCTTCAAAGTAGGCGTACTCAATGTGAGTGTGATGTCTAGAAAGGTTTTGAGATAAGTGGTACTTAAGTGAACTTCGCTCCACCGACATCTCTCTACTCACCTGGTCACATTTACATTGGAATTACCGAAAGGAGTTAGACGACTACCATTGTTTTTCATTAACTAGTTTATTGGATTAGATTTTCTTTGGTTAAAGAAACGATGATGTAATTCCGTTTGGCTTATTAATAAAAGTTGAGTTCTTTTCTTTATGACTCCTTTTAATTACGAGCTTTTCTTTTAGGAATGGATGAACTACAATATCTTGCGGATAGTGCGACTACGCACACCATTCTACGACATAGGCAATATTCTTAGAGATGTTGCCTACATATTCCTCTGTGACTATGATGGATGGGCCATCAAGTTTAGTTCAAGGACATGGAATGGCCCAATTCCTTTTGCCCAATGGCACCTTGATTAAAGTCACTGAAGCTCTCTACGCTCCTAAGGCAAATCGAACCTTATTGAGCTTTAAAGATATAAGAGCCAACGGATTCCATGCGGAAACGCATAGTGAGAACGAAATAGAATTCCTTTGCATTACCTCTAATGATTGCGGACGAAAGCGCATCTTAGAGAAGCTTATGTGTCAATCTAGTGGACTTTATGTCACTACAATTCGACCGATTGAATCCAATAATGTCATAAGAGAAGATCTCTTGGATTCAGACACATATTGGCTTTGGCATGACCGACTAGGACATCCTGGTGGTGATATGATGCTCCGTATACTTAAGACTTCACACGGGCATCCTTTCTTCAGAGTGAGAAGAAGCAAGAATCAAAAATTGATTCCAGGACTTACCAAGACCGCAAAAATTGCAGCTTCTGGCGCTGCTGCTGTCTTGGGCCGCCGAAAGGCCGCCCCTGTCCCTAGTGATGACGCCATAAATGGCGCCAACCATGAGCATGACGCCATGGTTGCTCCTCCTAGTGGCCATGACGCCACACAAACCAATTTCCATGGCTCTAACGCCATAATGGGAGATGTAGTCACACACTTTGCTTCTAATAGCGCTACAGACGCTCAGGCCCAACCTAAATCCTCATTGGTTGCTTCTAAGGCCCCTCGCTCATTTTGCAAAGCCTGTTCCTTTGGGAAATTAGGACCGAGACCGTCCTATGCAAAGGATCCTAAAATACTCATTCCGTTCTTACAGAGAATCCAAGGAGATATCTGTGGACCAATTCAACCATCATGCGGACCTTTTAAATACTTTATGGTATTAGTTGATGCGACGACACGCTGGTCATATGTCGCGATGTTGTCCACTCGAAATGCTGCTTATGCTAAACTCCGCGCCCAGATTATCCGTCTACGGGCTCACTACCCTGACCATCCTATTCAGTCAATTCGACTTGATAATGCTGGGGAGTTTACATCGAAAACGTTCGATGACTATTGCATGTCACTGGGGATTGATGTAGAGTATCCAGTTCCCCATGTTCATACCCAAAATGGTCTCGCAGAAGCCGCTATCAAACTACTACAAATGATATTGCGGACATTGGTTATGCGCACCAATCTCCCTGTTTCTGCTTGGGGATATGCAATATTGCATGCAGCAACGCTGATTCGTCTACGACCCACTGCAACCCAATCTTACTCTGCGTTACAGCTAGTGACTGGGTACGAGCCTGATATCTCGCACTTACGCATTTTTGGGTGTGCCATTTATGTGCCTATTACGCCGCCACAACGTACAAAGATGGGTCCACAACGACGAATGGGCATTTATGTTGGATATGAATCTCCAACTATCGTCCGCTATCTTGAACCCTTGACAGGCGATCTCTTTACCGCTAGATTTGCGGATTGTCACTTTGATGAGACAGTCTTCCCATCGTTAGGGGAAGATAAGAACACAGATGTTCAACAGGAACGACAGGAATTGTCGTGGTCTGTCCCCACTATGTCTCATCTCGATCCCCGTACCGCACAGTCCGAACTTGAAGTGCGACGAATAATCGAGCTCCAGAACGTAGCAGACACTCTGCCTGATGTGTTTTTTAATGTTACCAAAGTGACGAGATCACACATACTTGCTGCAAACGTGCCTGCAAGGATTGATGTTCCGAATACTGGACATCACGCCACCCCTGTGACACCAGGAGATGGCGCCATTGCCCAGCATGGCAATGATGTGGCGTCTATGGTCACATGTCCCGCAAGGAAGCGCGGTAGACCAATTGGTTCGAAGGATACTCGCCCTAGAAAAATAGCGAATGATGCACAAACAAATCCTTTGATCATCGATACTCAAAATCCATCCCATGAGAATGTTCCGGATTACGGTTATGTCCAAGAGACATCATTGGGGGACGCCTCAATGTCAGAACCTATCCATGAGAACAAAGAGATCTCTGTAAATTACACTAGTGTACATGGGACGTGGGAAAGAAACTCCATCATCATTGATGATGTATTCGCGTATTCAGTGGCGCATGAGATTATTGAGACCGATGACATCGAACCACGCTCCGTTGATGAATGCCAACGTAGAGCTGATTGGCCAAAATGGAAAGATGCGATCCAGGCAGAACTTGATTCTCTAGCGAAAAGAAAGATATTTGGAAAAGTTGTACCAATACCGCCCAACACCAAACCAGTTGGTCACAAATGGGTATTCGTTAGAAAGCGTAATGAGAAAAACGAGATTGTAAGATACAAAGCTCGCATTGTGGCACAAGGCTTCTCACAACGCCCTGGAATCGACTACGAGGAGACCTATTCTCCTCATCTCCTGTAATGGACGTCATGACGTTCTGCTACCTTGTCAGTTTGGTAGTTTCCGAAAAACTGAACATGCAGCTTATGGATGTGGTTACTGCGTATCTATATGGGGATCTAGATACGGAGATATACATGAAGATTCCATATTGGAATTCAGTTACCCAAATCAAGTGGCTCTAAACCACGGAGCGCGTTTGCGATTAGATTGAAACGCTCACTATATGGATTGAAACAATCCGGACAGATGTGGTATAACCGTCTAAGTGACTACTTGATTGGAAAGAGATATGTTAACAATGAACTATGCCCATGTGTGTTCATAAAAAGGACAAGTTCCGGATTTGCAATAGTAGCGGTTTATGTCGATGACATGAACATAATAAGCACCCTTAAAGAGTTAAGGGAAACCGCTGAACACTTGAAATCCGAGTTTGAGATGAAAGATCTTGGGAAAACACGGTTTTGCCTCGGTTTGGAACTTGAGCACCGTAGAGATGGTATCCTGATTCATCAATCAGCTTATACCCAAAAGATGCTTAGGCGCTTGAACACTGACAAGATTAAGCCTTCAAGCACCCCAATGATCGTCCGTAGTCTTGATCCAAAGAAGGATCCATTTCGTCCAAAAGATGACGATGAAGAAGTGCTAGAGGCAGAAATGCCATACCTTAGTGCAATAGGCCCATTATTGTACTTAGCACAATGCACAAGACCGGATATCTCATTCGCTGTGAACTTGCTAGCTAGATATAGCTCAGCGCCAACACGACGCCATTGGACTGGTGTCAAAGATATTTTTCGATACCTAAGTGGTACGATCGAGATGGGCTTGTTCTATCCCTACAGAGAAAAGATGGATTCAGACCCATCAAGTGCCAAGGACGCCACACATGGTGGACTGCGTTCCCTCTCCCCATCCCAAAACGATATAAGTGTTTTGGAAGGTTTTGCTGATGCTGGGTACCTCTCTGACCCACACAAAGGCCGTTCCCAAACTGGCTATGTTTTCACCATGGGAAAGACCGAGATATCATGGAGGTCTACAAAGCAGACCTTAGTCGTTACCTCTTCGAATCATGCAGAGATTATTGCTCTTCACGAAGCAGTTCGTGAATGTATATGGCTTCGATCCATAGTTACGCATGTTCGAAGCAATTGTGGTTTGAAGTCTACCACAGATGAGCCAACGAGCATTTATGAGGATAATGATACTTGCATTGAACAAATGAAGCAAGGCTACATCAAAGGCGACAACACCAAGCATATATCGCCCAAATTCTTCTATAATCAGCAACAACAAAAGCTTCTCAAGATCAAAGTGAACCAGGTTCGATCTGAGGACAATGAGGCAGACTTGTTTACTAAGTCATTGCCCAAATCCACGTTCGAGAAACATGTGGCAAGAATTGGCTTGCGGAAATTATCTAAACTCCCATGATCGTAGTCATCAGGGGGAGGCGCAGACATCAGGGGGAGATGTCTACATGTTCACCTCGAAACGTGAAGGGTGTGTTGTGCTCTTTTTCCCCTTCGACCGAGGTTATTTTTGTCCCACTGGATTTTTGTTACTCAGCAAGGTTTTTAACGAGGCAATGAGAGAAGCACTGCGTTTGGACAACACAAGGGGGAGTGTTTAAGGATATCTCTATTTGTGTTTCGCCCAAACTCTAGGTTACTTGACCTAGTGGTAATAGGGTTAAATTAGAAGGATCTAGATTCTTATTCAATGTACGATTACTTTCCTTGTACGATTGATATTCTATGTATTGTAATCCTCTATATAGGCCCCTATTATCAATGAGAATACACAGCAAATTTCTCTCAGTTTCTGATTCCCTAAAACAAAGTAAGATATCTATCAATTGTCCACATGAAAGGTAAGATTTCTATCAAATTTAACCACAACATTAATTTTTGTACATATAAAAACCCATCAAAGTAAGACCAAATTCACAAGGTTGCATACCCTCCAGTACTCTTCTACTTGTCCACTTTCTCATTAAAATGGCCAACTTTTCTTTCTACTTGCTCGTGGTCCTCGTGGTATTTACTTCAGGTGTGTTTCTTTTCTCTTATATTTTCAATGTAATTCGTGCTTGTGGATAATTAAGAGAACAATGTAATTCTTCATTTACGATTGATTGATGAAAATTATGTATCTAGATCTGTTTTAAATTTAAATTTGTTGATATAATATGTCAAATTTTTACTAGTTGAAATCATTTTATTATTAAACTTTATACCTAAATTCACTTATGCCCCCGGACTTCTAATTGATTACATGTGCCTCATATTATCAAATTTGATCGTTGATAGTTAATTCTTAACTATCCATCAATTTCTTCATAAAGTGTTTCCCACTAAAACAAGTTTTTGGCCTTAGATCATTCAAGAAACACACTATTTACATGGCCAAGACTAAAAATTAACCTTGGGTACGGTGGACTTACCATGTCATCAATTTATGGAGAAATTGACGAATTAGTTAACTAATGGCTATGATTAATTATATTGGATATTATAAGGGCATATGTGGTTAAATTAGAAATTTGAGGACATATTTAGGTGTAAAGTTCAAAAAGATAAAATGAAATTAACTCAATTTTACGTTTATGTTATACACGCACATTTAATATTGAACCCAAATCTACAAAGGATTGAAATTGAGATATATATATATATATATATATATATATATATATAAAAACAAGTACAATGCATCTATGAGTGATCGAGAAAATCTCTCTTGATCATTTTCTATTTTGTTTAAGTAATCACTTCTGAAACAATATTATAGACATTCTCTGTTTGTTATATGCAATTATGCTTTTCCCATACAATTTGACTCATCAATTCGATTCTTCTATGTATACACGCGCACGCGCGCACACATGTACACTATAAAATACATAGATATCCTAAATGCTAATTAGCATTTTTCATGTTATTTTTTAATGCAGTGAGATGGGTGAGTGGCAACGTGTGTCACCTAGCTGTAGATACCGGTGGTTGTCCTGATGAACATGAGTGTTTAACGACATGTAGTACTTGTTACCGGAACATTGGGACTGTCTCTTCCTACTGTGAAACTGTTGCTACGCCAGTTCCAATTACACAATGTGTGTGTGTGATGGCTAATGGTGCCCCCTGCAGTCCTCCTGGTGAACCAAAGTGCCCTAACTGGCCTCGGTCTCCTCCTACTAGTTTCGCCGTGAACAACACTACCGTGTAAAACTCACTTGCACTTCCATTTCAAATATGGAGAGCAGAGTATTAGCTAAGTTCAAAATTTTCAAATAAGAAGAACATAGTATTAGCTTACTTCAAAATAATAAATAAAGTTCTTTGGATTTTTTAAATTTGTGTCTATTTCATTAATTTTAGGAATTCTTGATCTAAATATTGGAAAGCATAAACCGCATAAAAAAATTAGTTATTCTCGTAAAAAATTATTAGACATCTCTTGTTGGAGAGGAAAGATCCTATGATTGAAAAAGTGACAAAAGATAATATAACTTATAAGTTGGTGCCTTGGTGGTTCATATCCAATTGTACCGAGGTCTTCTGTGATCAAACCTAACACCTAATGAGCGGTTAAGCTAGGACAATATTAGTACAATGGTAAGTCACGGGTCACCCTTGTCGCTGTTTAACATGATATCAGAGCGGGTCTCTTCCAAACACTGACTTCCGATTGGACAGTTACTTGACCAAGTCTCCGATATGGGGTTTGTGTCCCAATTTCTGATATGGAAATTGGATTTGTTAATTGATTCACCTAGTCTCTTATGTGGAACATGTGCCCCAATTTCTAATGTGGGAATTGGATTTGATAATTAATTGCACGTGCATGCAGACCTAGAACTAGGTTGCACGTAAGAAAGCGTGTTGAAGATGAAATATTCCACATTAGAAAAGTGACAAAAGTTAAGTGAGTGGCTCTCGCCCAATTGTACCAAGGCCTTTTATAATAAAACCCAACACCTAACATGTAATGACCTGGATTTTTGTTTTAATTTCTTGTAAGTTTTATTGGAACTAATAAAGTCCCCGTTAGTACAAATTATTGTGAAAACTTCCTTCACGAAAATTAAAAAGCGCGTTGATACGAGTTCGTGGACATGCGGCCCGCGAAAATCGGAGTCATACTAAAAAGTGTTAGCAGAAAAAGTTTTCATTTTTGGATAGTTATATAAATATAGATTTTTCAAAAGTAAAAAATCATAATTTTCTGATTGGTCAAAAAATCATAATTTTCAAACCCTATTCTCTCTCTTTTCCATGGCTGACTCGACCAGAGCTCGGCTTTTCCTTCGCCGTCTAGTGACTTCAAACTTGGCCACCGGCCCAGACTTGTTTGCCGCAGCCTCGCCATCCTTCTTGTCGGTCCGGTTCTACTGATTCACACCAGAAACGGCAGACTGAAGTCCAAAAACCAAGGCGACGCTGCCCGGATCGGAACTTCTGATTATTGCGACGGCTGCACTTGAAATTTATCAAGTTTTCAAGCTCTCATCCTCCTGATCACAACCATATACGCCTTGAAGCTCGATTCGAAGTGTGGAGCTCGGATCCCCAATTTGAAGTTTTTGGCTTTCCGCGACGATTTAGGTCGATTCCTACTGAATTAGCCTTAGCTCCATGTATAAAAGTTGCTCCTCTTAGTATACTCTACATTCTGGATGGTTGGATCAACCTAGTTTTGAGGTTGACCTGGGGCGCGTGGGCTGTATGCGCAGCCACTGGTGGCGGCGCATCCGGCCACATGTTGGGCTTCTGTTTTCATAGTTGTCTTCTACTCATCGATATGAGCACGTTGATATATTATCGGGTCATGTTGTGATCATTTGAAGCATGTTAGATTTAACGTCGTTTCGGTTTACCTGGGAGGTATCAGAGGAAGTTTTTTCTCAATTGATGAAATCTTCGGTTTTTGGTTCAAGTGCTCGGTTCAAACTGTAACTGCTTTCATTTTTAGTTGTGTACTAAGTTGAGACTTTATTTTACTTAGATGCTTAATGGAGCGTGTTGTGTACGTTATCTCGTTTGTGAGAGAAGATGTAGCGTGATTTAAAGGTGAGATTTTCTCATGAGGTTCATTTATGAACGGAGTTCATTTTATTGTTTTGGAATTATGTGATAAATTGTGAAATCATTTTTGTGAGCCCCGGAAATTTGACCGTGCTTATTTGAGATCGTTTGGTAATTATTTATTTATGATCTCGACAATAATAAAAGGTGCTCGAGAATATTTTCAGAAATTTCACAGAGTGAAATCCTCAATTTAAAAGTTGGATAATAAAGTACACGATACGATGAGTTCGTGGGAATTTTCGGGAAATTTTCCGGATATCCAAGTTATTTAGAGTGATTTTCCGAAATTTTGGAATTATGAAAAATTATTTAAGAAAAATAGAAAATATTCCAGTGCAATTTGAGCCATTGAAATTATTTATCGCTTGATCTTAACTGTCGAAATTCATTTTTGGAAGGGGTATTTAAATACCATATGGGATCGTACGACCCAGATCGTTCCAAAAGCATCGGCGCTGTCGAGAGAAGGATTGCTAAGACTATTGGTGATATTTGGTGCCCTTAGTAATTTTCGGGGTGCACCTAATTGAAAATAAAATTGTGTCAGTTTTGATATAATTATGATTGGTCGAAAGTCTAAGAACAATAAATGGTAAAATATTCCGTAATTGGGATAGTTAACGAATATGTAATGATTGGTCAAACATCAGTCAAACCTTGATCAATCCTGGTCAAAGTAGGAAAAGTTGGTCCTCAAAAATTTAAATATTTGTTTGACGAATCATTAACATTAATTATGTCGAAGACTAGGGACTTCAGTTACCCGAGGAACTGAATGTTCGTAAATCTCGGATAACGTTAAAGGTTAAAGCACCGAAATCCAGGTAGGGGACTCGGGACTCACTTGGTTAGCTGATTTCTGTTTTTAATTAAATGTCAATGCAAATCTGAGTTGCATGGTAATTTGGTTATTTAAAATGTAAAATATGTTAACCATTTCGTGAGTGATTTTTAATGGCCTGAGAGTGAGAGGAACACAGCGATTCCTTGGGCTTCGATCCCCTAAACCTCCGAAAGGGCCTTATGGACAGAATAATGTCTTACATCCCTTGAGGAGTAGCACTATTTCTAGGTGATATAGCGTAAGTAGACACTCTCATTACGCTTAACTGATTATCACTTTATTTGAGGTAAGGCCGTGTAGTTGGTCCTGAGGACCAACCATCAGGTACTATATACTCATTTGAGTTCCGTACATTGGTTTTGAGTTCGAAAAATATTTTAAGTTTGTCATTCTTTAAATGAAATGGTTTAACTTTTTCATACGGGATCCTAAATTATTATTTTATGTGTCGCGTTTCAAACCTAGCTGGGTGAAGCCCTTATTGAGCAGCGAGAACGAAAGCTCACCCCTACAACTGTGTGGATGCAGGTACTGTGCATTGGTAACGGGATTGTAGCTGATGGAGTTGGGTGTGCGGATTTCAAGAATACATCTTTACGGAAGCCAGGTTCGGGGCCTCAAATCTTATCCTTGTTTCTTAAAGTTATATTTCCGGAACTTGTTGAAATTTGTTTGTTGTTTGCTAAGTCCTTTAATTCTCGATGATTTGATATGCCAATTCTGGGACGAACATTTGAACTTGAAGTTTTAGAAAGGTTTTCACCTCAAAAGAATTTGAAAGTTTTCGTTGTGCACTTTACTTAAAAATTATTTTTAAACAAATTGCCTAGAGGATTTCTAAAATGTAAATCAAAATTTTGGTTTATGTTTTAGAGATTCGTCACACTGTAACGTACTCAAGCTGGTGAGGTGTAGTTTGGGGCGTTACAATTTTTGGAAATGAACATTTGTTTTGAATTATATAAACTTAATAGCCTACGGTTCATGGGTAAGTTAAAATGAAGTTTTAATTATAAAAATGTTTAAGGAAAACTGAAATTGGGAGATAATTGAGTCATACTTTCATTGATAATAGGGGCCTCTTTATATAGAGGATTACAAGATATAGAATCAGAGTTGTACAAGGAAAGATAATCATGCAATTAATCGGATATCTATGAATATCTCCGAGAATATCTCTAATTCAAAACTCTATTACAACTAGGTCAAGTAACCTAGAGTTTGGGCCAGACACATATTCTGGATTTACTTGAACACTCCCCCTTGTGTCGCTCAAATGTGGTGCTCCTCTCGTTGCCTCATTAAAAACCTTGCCGAGTAACAAAAACCCTGTGGGACAAAAATAACCTCGATCGAAGGGGAAAAAGAGCACAACACACCCTTCACGTTTTGATACCATACATGTAGACATCTCCCCCTGATGTCTGCATCTCCCCCTGATGACTACGGTCATGGGAGTTCGGATAACTTCCGCAAACGATGCTACCAACATGTTTCTCGAAAGTGGAATTTAGGCAATGACTTAGTGAGCAAGCCTGCCAAATTGTCCTCAGATTGAACCTAGTTCACTTTGATCTTGAGGAGAGTCTGTTGTTGCTAATTATCCTTGGTGTTGTCGCTTTTGATGTAGCCTTGCTTCATTTGTTCAAAACAAACAGCATTATCCTAAATGCTCATAGGCTCATCTGTGGTAGACTTCAAACCACAATTGTTCGAACATGCGTAATTATGGATCCAATCCATATATATTCACGAACCACTTCATGAAGAGAAATAATCTCTGCATTGTTCGAAGATATAGCGACTAGGGTCTGTTCTGTAGACATCCAGGATATCACGATCTTTACCCATGGTGAACACTTAACCAGTTTGGGAATGACCTTTGTGTGGGTCAGAGAGATACCCAATATCAGCAAAACCTTCCAAAACACATGTCGTTCTGGGATGGGGATAGAGGACGTAGGCCAGTGTTGGCGGCATTCCTGGTGTGTGATAGATCTGAATCCATCATCTCTCTGTAGGGATAAAGCATGCCCATATTAGTAGTACATCGCTAGTATCGAAAGATATATTTTACACCAATCCAATGGCGTCGCGTTGGCGCAGAGCTATATTTTAGCTAGCAAGTTCACTGCAAATGAGATGTCCGGTCTTATGCATTGAGCTAAGTACAACAATGCGCCTATTGTACTCAAGTAAGACACTTCTGCCTCTAGAACATCTTCGTCATCATTCTTCAGACGAAGAGGATCATTTTCAGGATCAAGACTACGGACGATCATGGGGGTGCTTAAAGGCTTGACCTTGTCAAAATTCCTAAGCATCTATCAACACGATGCTCAAGTTCCAAACCGAGACATAAATGTGTTCTCCCAAAATCCTTCATCTCAAACTCGGATTTCAAGTATTCAACGATTTCCCTTAACTCTTTAAGGGCTTCCAATGAAGATCATGTCCAACATGAACCGTGATAGAATCTAAAACTTGTTATGGAAACGCGCGGGCATATCCCTTCCCAATCAAGTATTCACTTTAGTGAGCGTTTCAATCTTATTGCAAACACGCTCTGTGGTCTAGAGCCACTTGACTTGGGTAAATGAAGTTCATGTATATTCCATATCTAGATCCCCATAGAGATACGTAATGACCACATTTGTAAGCTGCATGTTCAGTTATTCGGAAACTACCAAACTGACAGGGTAGTGGAGTGCAATGACATCCATTACGAGAGAATATGTCTCATCGTAGTCGATTCCAAGAAGTTTTATGAGAAGCTTTGCACCATAAGGCGAGATTACCATATCTTTTTCTCAACACGCTTTTCTAACGAAGACTCATTAGTCAACATGTTTTATGTTAGGAGGTGTTGGCATCATTGGCTAAAAAACCTTCCTCTTCATTAGAGAATTCAACTTAACCTGGATCACATCTTTCCATTTAGGCCAAATTTCTCTACGTTGGCATTCATTCATCAACGGAGCGTGTTCAATATCATCAGCCTCAACAAACTCATGCACAACGAAATGTGCAACTACATTATCAATTATGATGGAGTTTATATCCCACGTCTCATGTACACTAGTGTAATTTTCAAAGAGCTCTATATTCTCAGGAATAGGTTTTGACGTTGAGGCGTCCCCCAACGATAACCATAATCCAGAAGATACTCATGAAACGGATTTTGAGTCTTGATGATCAAAGGATTGGGTTGTGCCAAAGTATCCTTCGAACCCACGGGCCTCCCACGCATCCTAGCTGGGGCCATGGCCTATAACGCCAGAGTGCCATTCTCTTTGGCGTTGGCGCTATGCCTACCTTCATGTAGGGTGGCGCTACGTCCTCTCGTAGGGACGTCCTTCCTTGCAAACATATTTGAAGCAGATGTGCGATCTCATCACTTTATCAGGGATCGAGATGAGACATAGTGGGGACAGGCCACGACAATTCTTGTCGTTCCTGCTGAACATCCGTGTTCTTATCTCCCCCTAACGACGGGAAGACTGTCTCATCAAAGTGACAACCCGCAAATCTAGCAGTAAAGAGATCGCCTTGCAAGTGCATTAAGTGCAGACGATTGTTGGAGTCTCAAATCTAACGTAGTTGCCCATTCGTCTGTAAGGACCCATCAAAGTGCACTGTGATGACGCAATTGGCACATAAATGGCACACTCAAATATGTGTAAGTACGATAGTGGTACCCAGTCACTAGCTGTAATGCAGAGGTAGATTGAGTGGCGGTGGGTCGTAGACGAATTAGCATAGCTGCATGCGATATTGCATCACCCCAAGTGGATATAAGGGGATTGGTGAGCATTACCAATGTCCGGACTACCATCGTAGTCGTTTTTGCAAGACCAATTGGGTGTGTTCATGGGAATATGATGTCCAACATCAGTCCTAATGCAATAACCATCAAAAGTCTTCGATGTAAACTCTCTAGCACTACAAAAAAAAATTCAAATTGCCACGGCGCTGTGCCGTCGCGGAAAGTGAAATTGCCGTCGCGAAAGACCAATGGCGACGGCAATTGCGCCGATGTCGTTGGGGGCGTCGCCATTGATATTAGCGACGGCTAATGCACCGTCGCAAGCTTATTAGCGACGGCAAGACGTTGCCGTCGCAAGCATTTTGCGACTAAAAAATGCCGTCGCAAGTATCTATAGCGACGCCACCGACGGCTACCAAAGCTTTGCGACGGTGAAATTGCCGTCGCAAAATTTTATTTATGAATAAAAAAAAAAATCTGGCATGCAAATATGCATTGCCAGATTTTTTTTTTTTTTTTAATAAAAGATGTACAAAAAGGAATTAAACATATATTGAAAAGGGAATGTTACATTTTGATTTTTCTCATGAATGTTACAAAAGAAATGAAGCTCTTATACAAGAGTTTACAAGATAATACAAGGTACTTTTCTTCCTCTACTTCAAGAAAAGCTTTGCAGGGATCTTCCTCCATCTTCCTCAAGATATGTGTCCGTTTTCTATCTACATAGATAAGTGAAAAGTTTTCAGATAGAGAAACATAAATCAAGTGAAGAGAGGGAGGATGAGCATGAGAATTTGGACTACACTTACTGATATGAAAGTTCAGGCAAATTGACTGGTGCTTAAACCCGCGCGATGCTGCGGGGATTTTTTTTTTTTTCTCATGAAAGCCTGTAAAAGAGAAGACACAGGACAGAGAAGGCTATAGATCCAATATACTCCAAAAAAACTACAAACTCAAAAGTCAAAATAAGACAGGTTACAAATAAATCACATACATACACATAGCATATATGTGTTTCCAATCAGCAAAAGAAAGTATAACATTCAGTTTGGAGCATAAAGTTTATGCACTCCACTGGTACAATGAGATTTCTTAAAAGATATTATTTCACACACCTTATTCTACCAATTTCTATGGTATGATGCTATCAAAAACATAATTTCATCAAATTGGCAATGTCATTGAGCACAATAAACTACAAACACCCATTATGTAATTCTTTATTGGGTTGAAAATGAAAGATGTTTCTTGGTTCTAGAAAGAACCATTTTGAATAATTATAAACTGACTTTGGAACAATGAAGTAAACTTTTGACACCCATATTCCTGTTCTGAACACCCACATAGAACAGAAACGTAGAGTTTAGCTCTGAGTTGGACATAGATAAGTGACAAAGTGATTTCAGAAGATAAAAAGAATTGAAAAGGATATATTAGAAAGTACTGAAGCTCAACCTAAATTATGAAATGATAGTCTGTGCTGCTGGTTGTATTCAATATATGATGCATTTGCAGGTCAAATGGCTCATAGACATACCATGGAAATGAAAACAGTGTGTGAAGGCCATTGAAGTCAAATTTTGAAGACCATACCGCTGTACTACCTGAGGCTGTTGTGAATATCTTCACTCATCCAATACCCAAGTCCCACAGGAAAGAAACAAAATAAAAAGACGCTTGAAGCTTAAAATTGTAAATCCAACTATATTTTTATATTTAATCAGGAAAGAGGTAATTGTATTACCTAAAAATTAACAGTGTGTGAAGGCAGCACAAATATATAGAATTTACAGAATAAGCTCTCACAAACAGGGACATTCAAGTTTGAATTACTGACCTGAATTTAGATAAATTGAAAATCCTGACAACTGATGAGAAGAATACAATTTGTATTCCTTTTGAATAAGAAGCAGCTCAGATTGTTGGAATATTGTTTAGCCTGCCTTCATATTCTCACTGGAATATACTGCAAGCAGAACATCATGCAAATAAACATATTAATATATAGGAAACTAACCCAGAAACAAAAAACATGATGAACCCCCCCCCCCCCCCCCCCCAAAAAAAAAAAAAACAAATGCCACAAAATTGCATGCAATCCGACAATAAACAGAAATGCATAATTTAAACAAACCATAATGCATAAATAATCTCATTTGAGCTAAGAAGCAGCAACAATATTTATTCAAATACCTGAAATTGAACAGACACATAAACAATTAATTAACCAACCCCGAACGCAAGCCATAAGCCAATTACAGAAAACGCATAGCAAGTGGAAGAGTTATTGGTCAGTTCTATCTTGAATCTGAGCTCTGATGAACTTCCAACAGATTACTGTTTAAAGAAGTTGCTCTGCAATGCTGGTGAAGGATTACACAACGATAGTGGAGGGAAGTGGTGGAGGTTAGGTGATATATACACCGCAGCTAAACTCTACACCTAGAAAGACTTTGTTACGTGTAAGGAAACTGTTTTTTCCACTCCTTAGGGGGCAACTAAGCAAAAGTCAGAGCAAAAGGCAGGAGCAAACAGAACTAACTCTTAGATAAATGATAAGAGTTATCTCACAATTCAATCACTCGATCAAACAATTACGAAAACTAAAGCACCAAAATTTCAAAATTTGAGAAAGTAAAACTGAGCCCTAATTACGATACTTTAGCTATTGAGCAATTAAGTAAGCATTTCTAACAATTCTTCCCGCAATTTCCATGAAACAAATAAAAATTAAACATGATCCAAATTTCATAATCGGTAAAAATGTAAGCTTGGCTCAGATTTTGCAATCCCAAATCAAATGAGTTATTGGGTTTATTATAATTGGGATTGAATTAAAATTCATGGTGTGCCCTAAATCTAATTACCTGAGACGGATGAAGCCCTGAAGCTTGTGGAATCTTGTTCGTCTGCTTCTGTTTTCTGCAAAGCCCAATCCAGTTGCAAAGTGTCTGTGACTAATGAGAAGCCAAAATGGTGCTAAAAAGCACAAAGTTGCAAGCTTGGGAAATTGATTCTAGAGTATCCGAAGACCTAAAAGAAATTGTGAATTAAACCACAAATCCAAATAAACCAACCCTTTAATCATCGATTAGGAAAAACTGGTACATTCATTAAAACTCGTACATTCATTATTCGAACCAAGAGAAACTGAGAAAGGCAGCGAACAACTTGCCAAGCTTGAAGATTTTTGAATCGAACCAAGAGTCCAAGAGCAAGACCAGTTGACCAAAAGCTCGAGACTTCAATTGAAAACCCAGAAATCCATGATAGAGTGAGAACCCAGATAGATCGATTGAAAAAAATAAACCCAGAAATTCAACTTACCAAATTCCAATATCTTCAACCCAGAAATCCGCGTGCTTCCGATGAACCTCACGTTTCTGGTGAACTCTCTCACCTGGAATATGAGCTGCAAGTCCATCGTGAGGAAACTAGTGCTAAACTAGAGGAGATCTAAGCTTCCATACGTGATTCCATGGCTGCTTCCTTCGTTAGTTTCAAAACCCTCTTATTGGATGATTTCAAGCAGCAGCTCACCTCCTTCATCAAAGAGACCCGCGGTACGCCTCAACCACAGGCCACTAAGCACGGCGATCGACGTCGACGTAGCCATCACCCATCTGCGTGTTTGCTCTGTGACGAGAGGAAGAGAACGAGAGAGGAAACCAGATCTGGATCTGGCTTTTATCGTTTTTCTTTCTTTTCTTTTTTTCCCCCTCATACTCGAATCTTATTGCCTAAAACAAGCGACGGCTTGTTAGCTCTGTCGCAATTGACACAAGTACATGCGACGGCATGTATATGCAGTCGCAATTGATAAGAATAGAAACGACGGTGATGCAAAGCCGTCGCATCTTATTTTTGAGTTCGCGACGGCAGTAATTGCAGTCGTTAAAGGAGGACCATTAGCTACGGCAAATCTGCGCCGTGGCCCTTTGCTGTAGCCAATTGAATTCTTTTTTGTAGTGTAGCATTGTTAAGTCCAATTAACTGAATAGGATGATCCGGGGAGTGAGCCCGTTGTTATATGATATGTGCTAGGAGTGTAGTATAAGCAGCATTTACAGGTGGACAATGACACAACACGTGACCAGCGTGTTTGCGTGTCAACCAACATAATGAGATATTTAAACGTTCGCAGTTTGGTTGAATCAGTCCACAGAATCCCCATGGATTCTATGTAAGAACAGAATGAGTATTTTCATATCCTTTGCATAGGACGGTCTCAGTCCTAATTTCCCTAAGGAACAGGCTTTGTAAACGACCGAGATGCTTTAGAAGCAACCAATGAGGATTGTGGTTGGGTCTGAGCGTCTGAAACGCTATTTGAAGCAAAGTTGGTGATTGCAGCATCACCTAGGGCGCCATCACCATGATGGACGCCATCCATGGCGTCATGGATAGGGACTGTGTCAGCCCTAGGCTGGTGGTGGACGGCGGCGATGCCAGAGGCAGCGGCGACGGTCACACTTAGTCCAGGAATCAACTTTTGATTCATGGTTCGTTTCGTTCTAGAGAAAGGATGTCCATGTGAAGTCTTTAGTAGACGGATCATCATATCATGACTAGGATGACCTATCCTGTCGTGACAAAGCCAATATGTGTCTAAATCCAAGAGATCTTCTCTCATAACTTTATTGGATTTAATAGCTCGAATAGTGACATAGAGTCCACTAGAGAGACACATAAACTTCTCTAAGATGCGCCCTTGTTCGAAATCGTTAGAGGCATTGCAAAGGAACTCATTTCCGTTCTTTACATGCATTTTCGCATGGAATCCGTTGGCTATTCATAGGTGCGATTTGCCTTAGGAGCGTAGAGAGTTTCTGTGACAGTAATCAAGGTGCCATTTGGCAAGAGGAACTTGGGTTATTCCATGTCCTTGAATTAATATTGATGTCCCAGCCATCGTAGTCATAAAGTAATATGCTTAGAATCAAAATGGAGTCATAATGAAAAGAACTCGAAATTTTATTCATAAGCCAACGGAGTACATCATTGTCTCTTAACCATTAGGAGAATCTAATCCAAATGCTAGCTAATGCAAAACAAAGGTAGTCATTTGACTTATTTCGATAACTCCAAAATAAATATGACCAGGTGAGTATAGAGATGTCGGTGGAGCAAAGCTCGCTTAAGTACCACTTATCTCAAAACATTCCTAGACATCATACTCATTTTGGATGAGCCTATGTAAAGAAAAACTAAACCAATGACATTTACTACAAAGTATATGGCAATTGTCTATTACATCTCTTGGAAAAATAAAGATTTAAACAGAATTGGCGATCTATTGATCCCGACTAGATTTGTAGTCTTCAACCCTTTACTCTAGATCATCTTCTTAATCTTCTTGTTCCACATAGTGAGCTTCTCTTGCTTCACAATATGCTTTGTAGGCGATGACAATTTCTTCACGAGCTCTACAAATGTGTGCCCAATGACCGGATACTCTACATCGAGAACATACATCTCTGTGCTCAGACTCCAATGATTAAGGCGCTTTGAAAACGTCATTTAGATGGCTCTTAGTGTTAGTAGCTCCACCAACATGACCAGAGGCGTTGCCTCCCTCTCTCGTTCCACGTTGACCTCTTCGGTTCCGTGTTCGCCTATTTTGGCGGTTACCTTCCCAAGTAGAGCGATTATATGGACCAGAACGTCCAGAAGTATCCCTAAGATTAGGGTTTCGCTCTTGGCGCCCTCTCTTAGGGGCGCGACTATAATTGGATTCTGGAATATGCTATGTTTCCACGGATCTCGAATTATAGTTCTTCACAAGGATGTTGTCATGCTTTTCAGCAACATTCATAGCTCCAATGAGCTCATGAAACCTTGTGATCCATCCTGCAGTAACATCGATTCGATAGTTCTTAGCAACTATCAATGCAGAGACGGGGAAGGTAGAGAGAGTCTTCTCAATCAACATCGCATCTATGATTTCTTTATCACAGAATTCCATTAAGGATTTAATGCGAAGTGCTTCCGAGTTGTAGTCAAGAACTGACTTGAAATCATAGAAGCGGAGGCTATGCCATCTCACTTTTAGGTCAGGAAGCAGGGAGTCATGGACGTTGCCAAATCTTTCTTCGAGTGAGACCCATAGCCTTCTGGGGTCTTCATCATTCATACACTCGTACTGGAGCGAATCATCCATATGACGAGTCATTTGGATGATGGTTTTCGCCTTATTTGCCTCTAAGGCTACTCTATTTGCTTCCAAAGCTTGAGCTTGCTCAACAGTTAGCACGTCCTGGCTAGGCTCGAGAATCGTATCCAGAATTCCATCGGCCTTGAGATGCTGGCGGACATCACGAATCCACCTGTGATATCCAGAGCCAGTTGTTCCCAATGGAGCAAAGTCGAATTTGTTCAGGTTACTCATCTTGAAAGAGAACAAGAAAAAGGGTTAGTTTCGGAGCGGAAAAGCTACCACGAAAACATATAAAATTTCTGAGCATAATCGCTTCCAAGAAATTAGGAATTTCTGAGCGTAATCGATTCCAAGAAATATTCCAAGAGGTATTGGATTAGATCGAAACAATGACGTAAGTGGTCGATCATAAATTCTCTACAAACTCTAAGTTTGGAGATCTCATCAAGCTCTAAGCTTGGAGTGAGCACGAACCCCCACAGTTTGGCTTAATTAGGTCTCCCCTATGATGAAGAAAGGGGGGTAGAAGAAGGGAGTTTGCAAGTCCCCGAGAAAAAGAAGAGAAATTGAATAAAAACAAAAACAAAAAACGGGAACAAATTCGACGAAATTAACCCTTTTTCTTGTTCTCTTTCAAGATGAGTAACCTTGAAAAAGTTGCCTGGAAAAAGTCGCCGGAAAATGGTCGGAAAAGTCGCCGGTACTGATGTGGCAGAGGGTAGTGACGTCAGCGGCTTGGGCTTCTAGGCTTGAGCTGCGGCTTGGGCTTGGGCTTCCAGGCTTGAGCTATGGCTTGGGCTTCTGGGCTTGGGCTGCCTTCTTTTTTTTTTCTTTTTTTTTTTTCTCTGCTGGTTTTCTGCAGGAGTGTTTGGCTGCTGGTTCAGTCACTTTTTCGCCTGTTTCTGGGAAGATGGTCCTGGTTCCTGGATGCTGGAATCAAGGCTTTGGTGGTGACAAAATATGGTGGTCAAAGGTGGACTAGAAGGGTGCGAACCGGACATGGGATTTTCTGCTTCTTCTAGTGGCCGGTTTGGTATTTTTCGGGCCGGTTCTTGGGGTGGTGCCGCCGGTTCTAGACTCCTGGAGTTGAGAGCGTCAAGGTGGGTAGCGGAGATTTATGGGATTTGAAGGCTACGAATTTAGGGTTTCAGGGTTAGGGCTTCGTGCTGATAATGTGTTTAAGGAAAACTGAAATCTGGAGAAAATTGAGTCATACTCTCATTGATAATAGGGGCCTCTTTATATAGAGGATTACAAGACATAGAATCAGAGTTGTACAAGGAAAGATAATCGTACAATTAATCGGATATCTATGAATATCTCCGAGAATATCTCTAATTCAAAACCATATTACAACTAGGTCAAGTAACCTAGAGTTTGGGCTAGACACATATTCTGGATTTACTTGAACAAAAAATAATTTTTCACGGGTTTTGTGAATTGTGAACTAAAGTTATTATTAGTGGCATTCCTGAGTGAATGACTACGTATATATATTTACATGAAATATATATATATATATATAGAGGACGTCCTTAAACTCTTAAAGTGAGGATGTTTTTATTTTTAATATGTATTTTAATAATTTTTACCACTCATTCTTTAGTTAGCTTCATACATATAAATCCTACAAAAAATTAGCCAAATTGGAAAACGTTTAACCATTTGATTAGCACAATGTTCGTTTTAATTTTATCTAACGGATTACGTTTGTTTACACAATTTTGAATGACCAAATGATTATGGATTTGGTTGATTTTTTGTAGACATCATTCTTGCATAGGAATCTAAAATATCAATGGTTGAGATCATTGAATTAGGTCACATACTTGTGTAAAATAACAAAAATCCTCAAATTCTTAAAGTAAGGACGTCCTCTCTAGAACGGGCGTATAATATGTGTGTGTGTGTGTGTGTGTGTGTGTGTGTGTATATCTCCTTGTGGTATTGTGGTGAGTACAATATTTATGATTTTATTCATGATATTGTTTTGAGGCTTTACTACTTGCGGGGAAACAATATATATTGAGAAAGATCATTTATGTTGTTTTGAAAGAGTTACTTTGAGTGTTGTGTAACATTTTTGGGTCATGTGAGAATTCTTTAAATGTTTTGCTCTGAGGGCCGTGAGGCCTGAGGTTCTGAGGTTACAGTGATACTCTCAGGGCATGTAAATCGGGAATCACGCCTTTGGCCAGGTTAGTGGTTAAAATCAGTTAGAGCTCTAGTATATCTACCATTGTGTTATTGCAACTCATGAGTACGTGTTTTTAAAAGAGAGTTTGAGTATATTCTTTGTTTTGTTATCCAAGAAGGACATGAATTTCTTATTTAAAATGTGTGATTGTTCACTCGAGTTGAAATGGTGGTTTGGTGGAGTTAATTGTTGGTTGCTTTAATTTATTCGTAAGTTGAGAAAATTATAAGCATGTATTGTTTGAGTCATTTCAATTGAGTTTTACTCATACGAGCTTAAAAAGCTTATCGGGTTTGTTGTTGTAACCTGGTGCACTATTCCATGGTGTAGGGGTTATTTCTGCAGGTTAGGATAACCAGAGTTAAGACCGCAGCTTGTTATTGCAGTAGTGTTAGGTTTAGAACCTATTTTGTTATTGTACTGCTGTTTGTAGTATGCTCATTGTGAGCGGTCACATTTTACTTTCATGCTTCCAAGTTTTTGTAAACACTTTGTAATGCATTATGTGACTCTAGAGAACGAATCAGTATTGACATTTATGGAGTCTGTTTATTTTGTTGCTTAGTTTAAATGAAAAAAAATTTCTAAGTATTTATGTGTGTTACTTGTTGAGTTATCACGTTTCGGATTTAAATTTCTTTATTTGAAATTTGGGGCGTGACATAATGAGTGGTTAAGTTGAGACAATATCGATACAATGGTAGGCCACGAGTCATGCTTGTCATTGTTTAACATCTCTAGCATGTAAAACTTTTGCCAACCGCATTGAGCTTGTAGTATATATGCACAACTCTTATTATCCCTTTTATGGATGTCCCTTATATATTATCCTTAATATGCATGCTTATGTCACAGCCTGGTCTGTGTGATATGACTACATAAATGTTTGATTAAATTCTACATTCACGAACTTTTGTTAGAGCTGAAACTAAATGAGTTTCACACAGAATTTTGTTTCATCAATTTTATTAGGAAAAATGAAAGAGAATCTTTTTTGATGATTTGCAATCAACAAACTTATAAACTAATACTAGATAAAATGATAGTATAATATGGTTGTGTGCGTGTGTGTATATATACACACAAAACAACGCGCCTACACGCATATGAGGAAATCTTGCCTTCGTCCGTCGGAGAGGTTGCTGCCAGTTCGCCGCATTATTAGTCTTGTGTGGTGTTCCGGTCTGTTTTCTAGGTTCAGGGATCGACTCATGGTGTGGAGGGTTTCATTGGCGGTTTGGAGAGATTGTTTCGTGGTGCGCGATGAAGGTTGGTAGTTTCAGATCGTTTTACCATAGATTTGAGTCTGGTTGCCAATTCAATCTGTCTTGGAGTTGGAACCGTGTCGATGGTTTTGGTTGGAAAGAAAGACTCTAGATTGGATTAGGTGGGCGACACAGGTGTTTGTTCGCTGGCGGTGGCTGTTTGACAACTATGGTGGTGGCTCTAGATTGGATTGGGTGGGCGACACAGGTGTTTGTTCGCGGGCGGAGGTTGACCACCAACTGTGGTGGTGGCTATGATACCAAAGGGTTGGACTTGTTGTCGATTCGATCTGCCTTGGCCAGCGTGTTCTGATTTGGGTGTTGTTTCGAGATGGTGGCCAATCCGATCTGGGTTCAGATTCGATCCTGTTGTCGTTTAGATCTGGTCTGGTGTTAGACACACATTGGTGGTTATGGATGGAGGGGGTGATGTTAGTGGTGGTGCGTTGGCTGAGGTTGCTCAAAGATGGAGATAGTGAATTATGATCGTGGCAGCGATAACAAAGGGTTGGGCTGGGCCAGTGGGCTATTATCCCTACACTATAGTGGTTACTTTTGTGGACTTGGAATCATACTGTGGGCCTAGAATGGGCTAATGATGTGTTTACTATTCTTTATTTATTTTTGGTTTTTACTTTCAATAAAATGTGACTTTAGGTTGGTAATAAGTCCCTACTGAGTAGTGGTAGGGCGATATGGGCTCTGTCCCGAACTGCACCTTTTGTGTGTCTGGTCTGCCTTAGTTAGACTGCGAGTTCCTTACTTTGTCAAATGGTCGCAACCTCCTAGTGGCAGAATGAAACTAAGTGTCACTGGACTAGCTTTCTGATGGCAACATAGTGAGAAAGTTGATCTTATTAGAATATTATGGCTTTGAGTAAGCATTTACTTTCTGGTATGTCACCATCTTTATAAAGCAAATATAGTAGCCATAAATGCACTCTTCGCTAATTGGTTCATGTTAGAATATATACTTTTATTTGAGACTCTTGTTATTATCTCGAGATATTCTCCTTATGCTTATTGTAATTTGGGGTTCAAGTATCATGTCCCCCCATGTATTCTGCAATTTCATCAATGATCAAAACTTAAGGGCAGCCGTTCTGGCCCTCTTTAAAAAAATAAAATAAATAAAACAAGTCCAAATAATTTTTTTACATTTATTAGTCTTTCTAAAGCTTATCAAAGCACATTCCTCTTTGCTTTGATTAGGGCCAATACCTCTCAGACTAAGGCCACGCGGACACCCCATACAAGTAGATACATGATGGAGTCGTGAATTTTTTATTCCACTCGAACATCGAACCCTAATTGAATTTTGAATCTTTCATCTTAGAGCAAGTTCACCCGTTGGGTCACTAGGTCACCCACTATTCACTACTTTTTAGTGTTAATTTCCACCCTCTGGATCACGGGCACAGTTTTCATGGTGACCTGGTGACCCAGGTCACTTTGCAGGTCACGATGGTGACCCAGAAAGTGACTTCGTGTGACCCAGGGCACGAAATACATTGTGCCCATGACCCAGATGGTGAAATTAACACTAAAAAGTAGTGAATAGTGAGTGACCTGGTGACCAACGGGTGAACTTGCTCTTAGAGAGACACTTCACCACTTCAATTAATTATCTCTTTTCTTTCTATTAAGATGTTTTCTAAACCCGAACTCACACAAACACAAATATGGTTTCTATTGTGATGCATAATTGAAACCATGTTGTATATCTTTGTCATGAGTCAACTTAATTGCCTACTCCTGTGGTTCTTAGTCACTTGTCCAAACAAACACATTTTTGAATGCAGGATTTGTTGCGGTCCTTTTTGCAAAGAAAAGTCTAGGTAAGCCTAGGCATGATTTTTCCTTTTATTCTTTTATGATGAGTCATTCTTTTTGTAAGTTCTTGATTTAAGTTTGATTTAAGTTCTCATTGAGTACTTCAGTACGTCATTAATAAAGTCAGTCTTATTCTGACATAATATAATACACTTCGTGTTATCTTAATGATGTCTTGATTTAATTTCTTGTTCAATCATTTTCGAAATGCCCGAGGTGAATATTGGCTTTCAATTTTTTGTAACAAATGATTTTGTTTACTTGAAAATCAATTAAAGAGAAGATCTGTCATAGGGCAGCCATGTTATGAGTCTGATACGGCTGATCAATCAATGCACATGTATGAGAGATTTTGAGATGTTTTGGGTATATCACTTTAATAAAGTTTTTTAGATTTTGATTAATCAACCGTACTAAATACGTGACACACTGACACGGCTGCCCTATGTAAGACTGTCTCAATTAAAATGAGGAGACTACTAGCCCCCAACCCCAATTTCCTCATCTTACGATACACATACTGAAACACTACTATGATTATATAAGATAGTGGAACAATTTCTTAAAAATATAAACACATTTGTAACCGGTTTGCTTTTTTGTTTTTGTTTTTTTTTTTTTAAAAGAAACAAAATTGCTTATCATTCAATAATATTCTACTCTATACTAAAACCTGCACCCCAAATCAATGTTCATCACTATTCATTACTATTCAATAAATAGTGATCGGACAATTTTGCCCCGCTTCGCAACTAGTTTGCACTAAAGTTTGCTTGTCCAACAAATAGGACTGTCATGAACATAATTAATCTTTGGGTTTTTGTCCATTTACACCATTTTTAGAGATTTTTTTTCCACTTACCCCATTAAGTTTTTTAAATTCCCTCTTACCCAAAACACTCTAAGGAGATCTTCCCTAATACCCCATTAAGATTTTTTTTTGTTTTAAAATTTTTTTTAATACCATTTTACCCTCACCCCTTTGTTACTTAGAGAGAGAGAGAGAGAGAGAAACCATAAGAGACTTCGCCGGAGCCCGGTCACCGGCCTCCGGAATCCGGCCAACTTTCGCCGGATTCCGGTCACCGGCCGCCACCTACCGGAATTTGTTGCCCCCAATAGACGACTATCAGCCATGTATTGCCCCTCAATAGACGTCTATTGCCCCTCAATACGACTTTTCAGTCGTAAGAATGGGAACTAATCTCCCTAAATTTAGACAAATAAAACTTTGATTACAGAAAAAAAAACAAGGAGATTACATCAATTCAAAACGTCTATTGCCCTTCAATAGACGTCTATTGCCCTCCAATAGACGTCTATTGCCCCCCAATAGACCTTTAACAGACGTCTATTGGCCCTCAATAGACATTCAAAACTGTTTTTTTTTTTCCTTCTGTCCCTAAAAAAAAAAAAAAAACTGATTTGGGCACCCAGAAAATGCTTTGGGCACCCAAGTCAAGAGCCGGACCAATAATCACCGGATCCAATGACACAGTGTGACGCGAGCTCCGACCCGGAGCAAATCTCGGACCTGCACTCCGTCCGGATTCTCGGAGAACTGGCACTCTTCCTTCATCGATGTGGAGATAGAGCCAAAAGGCTTTGCTGCTTCGTCAATTTCCATAACCTGATAGGAGAAATTGCGGTAGTTGAAGGCGAAGGTGAAGTCTGGTTTTGGGCTCGAGGATGAGTCTAATTCCATGACCGGCGGTGGATCGGAGAACTGATCGACCTTGATCGTCAGCGAGAAGGAGAGATCCAGGGTGATTTCCGACGACGAGTGGACTCCGACGTGGATGAGTTGGATCCGGGCGAGCTCTAGGGCCGGGTCGGAGGAGAAGGGGAATAACACGGCTGTGGAGAGGAGGAGGAAAGCGATGACGTGGATATACAAACTCCTTTTGGAGAGAGAGAGAGAGAGAGTCTGATCGGAGATGGATGAGAGAGAGGAGAGAGAGAGATCAATGGCATGGATGTAGTTTTTTAATTAAGCTGAGGGCCAAATTGTCATTTTACTTGAAATTGTGTAAGTGGGAATAAAAATATGTTGTTTGGATAAGTGGGATAATTTTAGCCAATTTTAGTGCTTTGGGTCAAGAACTCTTAATCTTTTCTATGCCACAAAATGGTCATAGGACTTCTAGGCTCTAGTTCTAAAGGGAATCTATCTCCTACCTAAATAATGAAAACCACAGGGTCCAGTTGTTAAAGTTGTACATACAGGAGGCTAAAACGCAAAACAATCAAAACTATAGGGGACGAAAATTGTATTATAGCGTTTTCACAATTTCGCATATTAAATAAACAGACCCCCCCCCCTAAACGACTTGTTGCTCAAGTCCCCTTGCCCTTTTTACAGGCTCAGTGTTCCTCAAGCTCAATCACACAGAGATCGAAACCTAGCAACTCAAAGAGAAAAAGAAAGAAGAAGAAGAAGGAGGAGATGGAGTCTATCTTCGGCTTGGTTGGGAACGATTTCGCCATAGTGGCGGCGGACACGTCGGCGGTGCACAGCATACTGGTGCACAAGTCCAACGAGGACAAGATCATGGTGCTCGACACCCACAAGCTAATCGCCGCCAGCGGTGAGCCCGGAGACAGGTCCCAAATCTTGAGCCCTTTGTCCTTTTTTTGATTGTTGATTTGATTTGATTTGATTAGGGCTTGTGATTTGATTTCAATTTTGGAAACAATTGGGGGAAAATTACAGGGTTCAGTTCACGGAGTACATCCAGAAAAACGTGTCGCTCTATCAGTTTCGCAATGGGATTCCTCTGACCACTGCCGCCGCTGCTAATTTCACCCGCGGTGAGCTCGCCACCGCCTTGCGTAAGGTAAAGTTTTTACCTTTACTGGATATTGTTTTGGGTTTTTAGATTGTTGCCTTCGATTAGGGATCTATAGGGTAAAGAATAATCTTAGAGTATTGGACTTCTTAATCTTTAAAGAACTTGTTTTGAGTTTTTCCCCCTTTGAAAATCTGTGGTGTTTTTAAGTGTCTGGTGTTTGAAAATCTAGAAACTTACTTCAAAGTATTTTTCTGATAGGTTGCTATTGAAGTTAGGTTGCATTTATTATGCATTTGCAAAGTCCTGTTCCTGAATAACTTTATGCCCAGCATGTATAATAAAATATACTAATGTATAGTATGTTTTGTATTGGATTAGTGATTTCCAGCCACCTTTGAGCTCTTTTGAGAGCATTATGGCCTTTTCCCCTTGTATGGGAACCCCTTAGACACATTCAGAATTGCTTCTACAAGGAAACCAGAATCATTCAGTCAAAAGTATGCAGAGCCTTAAGTTCACTTCCCAGGTTCTCTGGACAGCCCTAGCCTTAATCACCACGGAACCCAAACTTATGAAAGTAGCTGCTGCACCAAATTCCAGAACTCAATTTTTTAAATTCTACTGACTACTTTCCTTCAATTCCGTTGTCCCCCTAGTCTGCATCAAACTGATTACCACTTTTGAATTTCATATTGCATCAACATTTCAGAACCTCATCCGGTGATTGTTCTCACCTTAGAATGCTGAGGGGAAATCAAAGTGGCTAGTCAAGATTATTATGTATGATTCTCAGTTCTTGGGCTGTTTGTAGGAATTAAGAGTGTCTAGGAAATCCCGAGTATATGCAAACAATATTCCTGAAAAGCAGCATGGTCAACTTGGGTTCAACTGATTAGCTTCACAAGGCGATTTAGACGTTAGAACACTTTTCACAGGTGTGAACCAGCCTCCTAAAAGTTTGGGCAGGGAGAGTAAATTCTCACATGAGGGTCATCTTGTGTACCAAGACAAATAACCATCTGCTGTTCATGTGGCTATTTGACCAAATAGGATCATCCAGTTCCTATAGATTCACTAAGCTACCCCTAGTGAGAGATAAACAGAGTGAGAAGGGTTTTCCAACAGATGGAAAATGAAAACTATTTGCCAGCACCTTCTTAATTGTTTGGGACTTGTAGAATCCCAAGAGCCCAAGCTGCTTAGGTTTACAAACTTTGTTGCATCTAACTAAATTAGGTTTAGATTGTGTGCATCCTTTCTGTTGATTTTGTCAATGTCTTCACAGCTTCCCATAGGAAGCTTAGCAGCCTGCAGTGTAGATAAATACTGCAGATGACGCAGCTTGAATCAAGGTCAATCTACCTGCCATAGTTAAGAGCTGACTTTTCCAAGTGGCTTCTAACTTTGTCCACAACTGCCCGCTTTGGTGACTAGGACACGTCTCAGGTTATCTTGGGGCTTTTATTCTTTACCTTTATACTTTAATCCAGATGACGTACTGATGGGTAAATCAAGTTTCAGAAGTTTTGACGCATGCGTGTGCAAACTTTATTCAGTTGTGTTACAGGCATACATGAGCACAATCTGTCAGTAGGTTTGCACTTACAGGTCCTTTTTAATGCCAAATGTGCCTGCTTTGCTAAGCAACTAATCTTATTTAATTGAAGTGTTAGTATACTTTGATGTATGACATTTCTTTTTCTTTCTTGTCTGGTTTTAACAACATATGATATTGCAGAACCCATACCATGTGAACATTCTCATGGCTGGATATGATAAAGAGAAGGGGGCAGAACTGTACTACATTGATTACATTGCTTCCCTCCACAAGGTTGAAAAGGGCGCCTTTGGTTACGGGTCCTATTTTGCTCTCTCCCTTATGGATCGACTCTATCACAAAGGTATGTCTGTTGAAGAAGCCATTGCCTTAGTTGACAAGATCATTATTGAGATCCGATCAAGGCTCGTCGTTGCTCCACCTAACTTTGTCATCAAGATAGTGGACAAGGATGGAGCTAGGGAGTATGCGTGGCGTGAGTCCATCAAGGATGCTGGTGTGGTTGGTGCTTGAGGCTTTACTTCTATTATCACAAACGTTGGGAAAATTGTTCTTGATAAAACCTATTTCATAGTAGATCTGTTCTTGTTTGAACTATTGAATAGTTGTAATTTTCAAAAATTGGATAGTTTCATTTGTAACGACTGTTCTGCTCCAAAATTCCTCTTTTTTTTTTTCTTTCGTTGATGGTCATTTTGTCATTCATTTTCTTTGGGTCATGCTATTCATGATGCAGGGCTAACGATTCCCAGGAAGTGAGCTTTCATTTTGAAATTCTCATACATCTTTCATGATGAGTGTTTATTATTTAGTCAAGATATGAGTAAATTTTGCAGAGCATAGAGCTAGTACAAAACTAATTCTGACAATTTCAGCGGTGAAGAAAATTTCTAGTCAGCAAGCTACTGCAATTTGCTAACAATTTTTGGTTCAAAATGGATGACGGAGATCCGACTGTCAAATTGGTTTCAGGTTGAACAGCTTTGAACAAAACTCCGAAGTTAGTAAATGATGAAATTGTCTTCTGAAACTTCTGAACAAAACTCCGAAGTTAGTAAATGATGAGGAAAAAAAAAAATCAAACGATGAAAAGTGAAAAGTAAAAATTAATAAATTAATCTTGACATATTCTGTAGGGGGAGGGTGCCACACAATAGTGGTTGACGGTTTAACTTAGCAATCCCCCCATTAGAATGTATCATTCCTTTGATATCATTAAGAACAGCAGCCGAGGCTGCCACAATGCATTAGGAAAGCTAATAATTCCTTTAAAGATAGTTTCATTTCTGCAACAATGCATCTTGGCAAATTTGCCACTATCATAAGGTTGGTTAACAAACAGTTCCTGAAATACCTTCAAGTATCCTTCACTCCAGTCAATTGCGGTCTGAACTTGGGCTAGTCTCCACACTGCATTAGTAAACTCACAATAGCCAAATCAATGATCAGCAGTTTTATTATAATTATTATCACAAAGAGGACAAGAGTTATCATCAATGTGACCAAACTTAGAAAGTCGATCTCTTGTTTTCAATCTTCCTCTTAGCAGAAGCCAACCAAAAATTTTAATTTTCAGGGGGATATTAATCTTCGAGAGGTTATTTAGAAGTTCAATGTTGTTATGTTTTTCCATACTATTAATATGCAGCCATGTTGCAGACTTAATAGTGAATTGACCATTGGAAGAAGTTCCCCAAATGAACTCATCTTCCTGATTTGTGAAGGGAATAGAGATTTCAGTAATCTGGTTAACAACATTCAGATCCAAGTAATAAAAGAGTTTTTCTCTATTCCAAGCACCATTCACAATAGAATTAGCTACTGTTTCATTAATGTCAATTCTATCTTTAACTTTATTAGGAATGATATCAAACAGAGGATAATCAAAGATCCAGTTAAACATCCAAAAGTTTATGGACTTACCATTACCAACAATTCATCTTATACCTTTAAAAATGAGTTGTCAGGCATCCAAGATTCCTTTCCAAGCAAGTGATTTTGACCGCTTTTTCTTGGCCTGAAAGGAGACGCACATTTCTAAGATATTTCTCTTTTACAATCTGTGATCACCAATTCCAATTGTCATGGTCTGTAATTACTTTTTAGGCCAATTTTGCAATGGCTGCATTATTAAAGAAGGCGCTAGGCCTAATACCAAGTTCCCCCAATACTTTTGAGGGTACAACTTTATCCCAGGCAACTAAAGGACATTTTGTATTTGATCCCCAAAAACAAATTTCCTGGCTTGCTTGGTCTATATTATTAGTAAGTTTCTGCGGACATTTGAAACAAGACATGACATGATTAGATATACCATCAAAGTTAGATTTGATGAGAGTCATCCTGCCAGCTCTTGAGAGGGTGCCTTTTTTCCAGCCTGCCAACTTAATTGAAATTCTTAGTAGCAATTCCTTAGCATTAACGATATCTTTTCAAAAGATAATATTGTGTAGACCTACATACTTACCAATAGCAGATGAAAATTGAAAAGTGATTTTTTTTTTTTTTTGAAAAGATGAAAAGTGAAAAAGTTGCTTAGTTTATTTTTGCAATTTGCTAACTTCATAAATTGGGACCAAACGTCAAGCTCACTAGAAAGATAAATCTTTGTTTCGTTGAGTAAAGAAAACAAAGATTTAGAGGTGGTTTATATGTAGTTCTTGTAATTTGCTTATCATTTGGGTCGCCTAATCCGATCCTATCTTTGAGCTATGTAGGAGTATTAAAAGGCTAATGATATTGAACACAAATCTAACCATGTTCCGAGATGGAAACTGGCAAAAGCACTAGATTTCTTTTGCAACTTGCAATCTGTGCAGATTTACCTAGTAGATTGCCTCTTTAGTGTAGAAAGAAATGAACATCCAATGCAGACTAAACTATTTCTCTCGCCATGTCAGAGGCAAGTCAAATTATGGTCATTTTTACTAAAATAATGAAAATTGCAAAGACTCAGGTAAAAGATTGAAAATTTATCTAAACTAAGAGGCCTAAACTATCTCGTTTGGCAATAATCGCACATTGTTGTTTATTGTCTAGCTCAAACAATAAACAAAGCCTGAATCAGGTGGCTGATTTGTAACTAAAGACCTAAAGTAGCTAGGCTACCATGTGCTAGTGCTGGGTGAGCGATCAAAGACGAAACACAGCTAGGAGGGCTCAGTTTTAGAGGCCAATGAACCTCCGACGTTTAAGTCAATTAAAATTGAGTATTGAATTTGGCAATAAAAGTATTAAACTAAACAATACTAGCCGGGCTGGCATGTGTAGCTTGTTACGAGTGGGAAACTACCAAGTGCTTACCGCATCTAATATAAATAAATTTTGATTAAACCGTCAACCGTTAAAGTTGTAAGATCCAACATGGATTCAAATATTTTCGCCTCATTACTGTTATGTTGAATTTTGATCATATTTCTTAAAACAGTTTAGACGTTTAGATACACTCCAAAGTTTGCAAACCACCGAATATATACTGTCAATTTCGCTAGATTTTTTTCGCAATTCGCTGACTTTGTATATCGGTTAAATTCCAGACATTTTTCTAGCTAAAACGAACATATAATCCTCGCCACGTTAATAGAGTTGGATTCGCTCATTTTATTATATTAAAGGTTTTAATGATTGTGAGCCAAAGTTTTTTTTATAGCTGTTGATCTAATGCTATCAACTTTAAATTAAAAAAAAAAAATGATTGTGAGCCAAAATTAGATAGTTACCGAATCTCGGAGACCAAAATTGCGAAATTTAAAAACTACAGTGGCAAGAGTAAGAATTGATCAAACTAGAAGGCCCAAAGTGTGATTTACTGAATTTCATCTCCAGTTCAGTGAAGCAGAGCCAGTATTATTGACTGGGACAGGTCTACTCCAATCGGACTCTGCCACGCACAATACGGTTTTATAGTATCCCTCTGCTACCTGAGCCATCTCTGGTCTCCGAATCCAGAATTTAAGGCCTAGGGCGTTTCGGCTTCCAGTCATAATCGAAAATAAAAGGTTCATTTTTCAAATTCATTATTGTTTAGAAAATTTTCAAAGAATCATTCTTTATTTCTGGGAAAAAAAAAAAAAAAAACAAACCAAAAGTGGAAGGAACACCTCACTAAATCACCAACTCCAATGTATTTATTTTTTTGCTTCTTCTCGTGATTCAGTATTTTGGTTCTCCTGGGTTGTCTAATTTGTTTGTTTGAGATTCTCTCACACTTCCCAGAGCCTGGTTCAACTGGGTTGTCATTTTTCATGTGATGAATGCTGAAATGCAGTGAACCGTTTTGGGCCGATTTCATATTTATACTTGATCATCGGTGGGTTTTGGTCATCTCATTCAGTCATTTGTAATAACTGGTTTGTATCTCAACCTAATCTCTTTTTTTTAGGCTTTGTTTCAAGTTCTGATCTTTCTGTATCTGTATGCATTTG